>NW_009600965.1:888-40378 GCF_000690535.1 Cariama cristata
GCTCATTCTGCTTGCTAGCAAGCCAACGTTTAATAACACTCCAGAGGGAAACCAATGGCACCAGCAGAACTTTAACTTCTGGTCTCCACCGCGATACTTTCATTTTCCATGACCCACCTATAGCAAGGATCCTATGCATCTGTTACGCACACAGATGTAGGTAACCTTCCACGTACTCAAACTTTAGCAAGGTACCAAAGGAGAGCAACAGGAAGAACACGCACAGGTCAGGGTAGAACTGAGAATCACTTTGTTTTATACAATACCATTCATTCAGCCAGAGTCCCTTGCTCAACCAAAATGAAGGATTCTGGCAGGTTTTGAGCTCTTTCAAATAAATGCTTTAAATAACACTGAAAAATACTTTCAACTACAAAAATTTTGTGTGTTTTTAAAAAACAATGACAAAATATTTCAGTTATTTGCAACTTAAAGCGATCCAGCTAAACAGACAAACTTGCAGACTGTTTCAGATTAAATGTATGTACCCTCCCTTTAAAGTATCCGCTAAAAATTCCACCTAGATCTAAATGAGAATAATGTCAAAAAGTGCATGGCTCGCATACACCAACTATATATACCCTTGAATAGATGGAATCAAGTCAGTAATTTTAGAAATCCAATTATATACTGTAAATAAAGACAAACATTAGCAAACTTCAGCAACTACCTTTTTAATATCTATCTTGAACGCTGAGAAGACAAAAAACCAACATCTTAACCATTAACAATAGTAAAACCCACACTTTAGCCATGGATTAATTCTGGAGTGCTATTTATCACTTTCATGTAGCACTTAGAGCAAGGAATATGGCTTAAAGGATTAAGTTTCACACTTTGTCAATACACTGAACTCACTATCAAAGTATCACCGCCATGGCCAGTAGAGGAGGCTAAAAAAAGGTAGCAGTGCAGCAGCTACCAAGTTCTACGTCTCTTTTTATCAAATTAAGAGCCCAGTGCTGCACCACTGATTTAACAAATACTTTCATCTCTTATGTTAATGGCATCTTTTCAACTCTCTGAAGAAACAGTAATATATTATGGATTCACAATCAAGAAATGCATTGTGACTGCAAATTCTATTTCATATATCTCTCTGTATATAATTAAGAATTAAATTCCTTGCACTGTATTTGAGTTATAAGCAACCCTCTGAGGGTTTTTAAATGAGCCTTAATGATCACTCCATGTGAGGATTTTGAATACTAACATTATCAATAAAAACAGCTGTATAAAATATGCCAGCTCTACAGATCCGTTTCTCATAATATACTGTTATCGGTATTGTTGTCAAGAGCTACATCATCCTATGGGCAGAGCTAGGTAGGAAAGTACCCATTATAAAAAGCAAACATTGTATCGAAAACAAAAATGTAAGGCTCATTAGTATTTAGATACACCACTACGGTTGGAGTCCAACAGCCCTCTCCTCGTTTACTTTCTCTTAAAAACATTCACCAAGAGATGCGTATCAAGTACCACTGGACATCCAAGCAGCATTTCTGGAGCACTCTGGTCTGCCCATGCTCAAGGACAGCTATCCCCTTTCCACTTGCTGGTATAACCCCCCCAAGAGTTGCTCCCTATAGCAGTAAGACCCTGTATTGGTTAGGCATCAGCACCCACAGCTCATCACCGCTGTGCCTTCAGTAACAGTGCTCGCTCTCTCAAAAAAACCTAGCAAACCCAAACCAACACACAAAAAAAACCCCCAAAGTTCTGTAACTCTGTTCAAGACCAAAATCAGATTTCTGAATGAAATTCATGCTGGGGAGAGGACTCATTCACAGACTTCTATAACCCCAATTTCATTCTCAAAATAGGGTTTACATAAACATATTTTCAACCTCCTCCTACCTCATGGTGCAAGACAACGTGGCACACAGTACAATCATTTTGAGTGCTGAAGTTGACTTAAGCTCCCTCCGACTTCAAGAGTGATTTTAACATACTTCTCCCTTCTTTCCCTCATAAGGATTTACAACAGAATCGAGTAGAATGAGTACGACTTTCATTAGCCTGGTGCTTTGGATTTTATCATGAAGACCACAACTGATAAAATGAATCTCTTTGATATAAAATGACATCCAAAGGCACGCAGTTCCCTAAAGCTATTTTTATAAAACACAAGGAAGACAGAAGTGCGTTATTTAGAATACCGCATGTTCTCAGGTATTTAAGGGATTACAGAACTTGCCTACTAAAGAATAACTTACACAAAACATACTGAAGTCTTTGTTTAAAAAGAACATGCCCAATAAAATATGCACCTGTATATGATAAAGAAGGATTTTCTTCACTAGAAGAGGAGATTGTTCCCTGAAAGCACACTGGAGGCAAAGATGATGTTATCACATCAATTTAAATTGTATTCCTTACGAGCTCTGCACCTCTAAAAGATCCTTTTGCTTTGTTGCAACACTTTCCTCATTAGCTTTTATACACTGGCTAACACATTAAAAAAATGGTAAAAATACATGGAGTCTTGAGTTGATTTTAAAAGTCAATAGAGGCCTTTGAAGTCAATGAAGATGAACCCCTCCAGAAAGAACCAGCCCTTTATCTTCAATTTTGCAAACAAAATTCCTAACCAACTTTACTTTTGGTCAGTGCTGGCACGCTCTGGGCACCAAGACAACGCTGCTTGAAGAACCACTGCTGCCGCAGTGCCCCGCACACCAGACACAGCACAGCAGCAGCCAATTTCTGGAACCTGCTTATTCTGAACACCCTGAAACACATAAATATCTGAAACTCTCTCCAAAATGATACACTCTACCTCTGATTTTATAGCTCTCTATACCATTCATTCCTCTTTATAAAAAAAAAAAAAAGGTTTTCTTCTGAGGGCACTTGCATCCAAACAGGAGTTCGGTTTTCACATAACCCACATAGAAATGTAGTGAACGCAACACTCCTGCAAAAAAAAAAAATCAATATTCAGTCACCAGGATGTTTAGCTTTACATTGGGTTGAACGCAGCATGAGCTGGGCAAAACCGCACACCTCGCAAGTTCGCAGGAACATATGTATAGGCCAGATTAGTTCAGAACAGCCTTAATGAACTTGAGCATATTCAATAAAAGTATTACTGCTTTGACTAAACCAGTATTTCTAAGTGTTTTAGATAGTATTAGAAAGCCTTATTTAGAAGGTGAGGTGTTTTTAAGATTTGTCTTCACACTCCACATTGTACTAAAATAAACCTATACATCTTTGAACTATTTTTCCTCATCAGCAAGTGCATAAAAGCACTTCTCTGCTTCAGCTTATTCCAGAAAAATTCTTCAAAGGCACTGGAATTTCCCAATGAGTTATTTTACAGCATCTCAGAATCCAACCTCAAGGCTCCAGTCCAGAAAACAATGCCTAAAGTCATACTACTTATTATTTTCTTCCCTCCCCAACAGCGATCTTCAATTTTCTATACTGAAACATAAGGTGTCAGTATAATTTCTATACATAAACTCCAGACTGTGCTCCTGTGTGCTCAGTAGGGTGCAGTCTCCAATAGTGGGGAAAATGGAAGCAGCAGCTTAACTAGCACCCTAAGTGGTGACAAGAAGATCTTCTGGGTAATTAAACTGATGCCAGCCTCCTCTATACTCAGAATTATTAGTATTTCCTGCAGGGGGAGGGTGCAACTTCAGTGAGAAATTAATAGGATTTACAAAATCTGCATTGCACAATACATTGTTTCCTGCAACGAAGTAGCTAGCAAGATGTACACAATCTCACCAAAAAAGAAGTGCTTTCCAATCATTGTCATTATATTTCCTTCCCCCGGTATTACACTTGACTTTCTTCTCTATGACAATTGGCTGAAAGTTATATATTAGCAATTTTAATCACAAAATTTCAGAAAAGTGGTGCTATAGCTACGAGCAGTAAAATTACTGAATATATTTTTCATTCAGAATATTCTTTCCGGCACAGAGGATACTAAGATTAATTTCCTTTTCCCATGGCAGATGGAAGGGAGCTTATTTACACAAACTGATATATGCAGCATTTGTTACACAAGAATTTACAAATATTCCCTTAAACAGTATTACGTTCTTTTTCTGTAAAGCTAAAGCCAAGCAGCTCAAGTAACTGTAAGACAGTTCCCACTAATAGAGAAGACTAGAAGAGGCCTCTTGTACCACAAACATAATTTCCCTGCTGCAGAAGTCAATTATAACATACTCTCTAGATTTATGAAGGCTCCTGTCCAGAAACCAGTTAAGACTTTTTTTTTTCCTCCTGCTCCTGTCAAGGTACGTACAATAATCACTTTCCTCTTACAACTAGACTCTGTCTCCTAATTTGTAGCCTGAGTCCAGTCTCTGCTTATACAAATTTCTCCTCGCTGTCTACTTCCCTCTCTCCTTTCCTGTTAGTTAACCCAGCTGCTCATTAACAAAGAGCAATGGCACGTCCAGACAGGCTCCATTTTGCTAGGATAAACAAAATCCAAAAATCTCTAGGTCCTAAGATGGCCTCAGAAATGGGAGATGAAAGAGTTTTGACTTTGTCACTTCAACAGTGTACACATTACTGCAAAAGTGAACTACATTCCCTTGTCTGCTGGCATTAGTATTCCAACCTCTCCCGCCGGACTTCTCACTCGACACGCCTTAGGATCAGTTGCCCCCTTCGCAAAGTCTATAGCGTTAGTAGTACGTACTTTTCCTACGATTTACCAGTGCAACAAGGCGACAAGCCACATCTCACAGCAAAAAGTTTCCTTTATTCCTAAGGGAACAACCTTGTACTCTATACTGTTAAATTTCACCTGGCTCTACCAATATAATCCTTCTTCTAAACACCAGTGCTCTGTAAAACCAACAGCTGTTCTGGAGACCAACAGCTTGTATCAGCAGTGAACGCCCCCCAACCTATCCCGTTTTTCAGCCCAGGACATCTATAAAATACAGGCGAGACCCAAAACCACTACAGGAATAGTGTGGCAGAGCAGAAACCATTTTAGACCTCCCTAGACTTCTTGAGCATCTCTCCATATTACCTTATCTAGAGGCTCTATCATATCTGTCAAAAATTAGACTGAAGCATTAAACATTTCTGAATTCTACTGATTTTTAATTAGCAACCCAACACTGAAGTCTTTTTTTCCTGGTGGCTCTTCTAAATCCCTAGGGCAAAGTCTATTATCCCAAATGGATTTTTCACAGTAATGCTAAATTGAGCATCCCAAATTTGTAGTACACTAATTTAGCTTAATTTGATAAGTGTTTTTGATCAGCAAGCCTCAAAGTGCTTAAGCAGGAGCAACATGACTATTCAACATGAGTTTAACTCTGTAGGTTTCATATTTGAGAACAATACACGAACTGGATTTCTCGTGGAAGAAAGGACATCACTAACAGGAATGAAGGGAACATGAAAGCCGATCCAGATCAAAGTGCAAATACACCTACTCTGGAACACTGGCACCGAGGGGGTTGCCAACACAAAGCACAGAAGTTGATCTCTCACATCTCTAACTTCTTCATTTGTCATCTGGTAGGAGCAGAACTTGAAAACAAACATGAGATGCGGGCATTGTTAATCCCTTAGTCACACTACTTACTAGACCTATCTAGAAGAAAGTGTATTTTATCTGAAATATTTTCAACCAGAATCAAAATGCTACATACTGTTTCCCCCTATAGTGTAAAAATAAGCAAGCTGATCAGCGGTTAGATTAGACAAGACTAAAGGCCCCTCCCACTGTAATCCAAGCATGATTTGTCATCAACAATTAAATAAAAAAAAAATCTATTAGCAGCTTACCCACAAACGGTGGATTCAACAGCATTTAGACACCCGATTTCAGCTGCAGCCTTTTGCACTAACTGTTTTAAAAACCAAACCACAAATACAACAAAGCCCCAAACCACTACAACGCTCAAGAATCATTGCTGTCCAAAGCATCTGCTGTCCCAGGTTACATAGGACATCTGTGCATTCAGTTCTGAGTCTCTCGCAATCAATAGCTTTAACTCCAAACCATTATTACCCTCTACTGCTTTTTCAGGTGACACAGTGTTCCAGAAGGGTAGTTTGAATGGAAGGAGGTGCTACCCTGGTGAGCCCCTTACATTCCATGTCTCACCTGCCAAGGCTGCTCTTTTACAATCAGATCCACCTGTTAGGAGCCACAATTTACCATTCACTTGCTGTGGCAGAATCAGTCAAACAAAGAGCATGAAGTTAAACCATAGGTTTTGCTTCGAATTCTTTCCAAAACTTGCAGTCTGAACCAACTGATGTCGGCCTTTGAGAGACTTTCAGTCGATGCTCTGGAAATAAGAGGTGCACAGGGCATTATGGAAGGCTTGAATGAGGGAAGACTCACACTGCCAGCCATTAGGCCTGCCTCCCGTAAGTGAATCATTATCAAGATGCCTCCGAGAGCTCTTCTGTCGCAATGACTGTCAGGGCTGGAACACAACGTGGTACGTCTTGTTGAACAGCAGATTTCAAGTGACTTGTTTTAAATACACACACAAAAAAGCACACAGTTCTGTGTCTCACACCTAGACATCCACAGGCTTACATGCTGTACCTTCCCCAAGTAAAATAAAAATTGGCATTTTTCCTCTCTATTTTGCTGTAGTTGCTACTTTTCTTCACACCTTCATCTTTGTGGAGTAACAAATTCTTCCCTGATGTCTCACACACATTTGAGAAGAGCAAGCATTTACTACATAACCATGAACATACAGGTATAGCAAAACAGCATCATAGTTCATCCGATAACTACCCTGGCTATTTCTATTTTGTACACATTTAAAACGGTCCTACTCCCAGTCAGTGTAAGGACTGTTGTGACAAACAGCAGTGTTGTGCCAGATGGCTGTGCAACCCACACGGTTCCTTTCACTAGTGTTAGGAGTCACGCCCAACAAAATAAGTTTGTTCTACAATTATTCAGATACGGCAGCATTCTGAACTTACATCAACTCTCCTCCCCAAACATGTACATACAGAAGAGCATATAACAAAGATCAACATTTATGCATGGCACACTGAAACACAGGAGGGCTTTTTGTTGTTAAGATGACACTACTCCTTATCACTTCCAGAAGTAGCAAGAAAGCAATTTTCCAAGTCTTTGACTTGCTTTCATTGTCAGGAAGGATACCGAGTCTGAGGCTAGGTGGTTACTCAAAAACAGTGAAGAGCTCAGGGATGGGCAACTATTAAAGCCCTTGAATCCTGAGGACAGCTGCGTCAGCCAACCTGCAACCCAGGCTTGTCGGTATTCATTATGCTGTTCCCACCACAGAAAAGAGCTTAAACGCTCGTTAAACCTGGAACTCTTCCAGACATTAAAGTGGTATGCTGACTTGCCTAGCCTCTCAGATATGCCGGCATCATACCACCCTCTGTTTTTTATGATTATATCACCTCCTACACTGAGAAGCCCCACATCTAGGCCACTTCTTTAATTTTTTAAAAATAAATAACATCTGCTATGCTGTTACTACTTATGGTTAGTCACACATAAATATATGGGGCATATTACAAGAATGAAGAAATCTTTATGATAGCGCTGCTTGATCATTTAAACACAGATGTTCTCCAATGACAGTTCTTCATACTGACTGATGTTACAATACTAGCTCGTAATAATTTCCAACAGCTAAATTGCAAGGGAAGACAGCTAAAATTCATTCAGTACTTTCTCAATATTCCTTAGTCATATAAGCAATTGCTGTTTTACCCTAGCCACCCAGCGTGACAGTAAACGAAAGGAGATTGCAGTCAGATTCTCCAATCTGCTCCTGCCACACAGCATCAATACTCCGCAACTTACCCTGGGCAGAGTGCCGAGGCAGGCTCCAGTTCTAACTAACATCGCTCCCCCTCTGTTTAGAGGTTACTTTTTCCTGAATGAATCCCTGCAGCACTCTATAAAGAAAAACAACGTCTTGTATTTCATCTTATTCAGTGCTCATTTTCTTAGAACAGCACACCAAAACCTACCAACTATAACTCGCCTTCCTGCATTTTATGTTATTTTTTTGATGGATACCATTTACAAATGAACTGACAGGCAACTAAAACCAAAGAGCAGACACAGGAGAAGGTTTCCTAAATCAATATTTGGTTGCTGAATTGGAACAACTTACAAAATTTACAGGACTCACAGGAGCGCCTCTCAGTGACTTAGTCCAAGTTGTTAGTTTACAGATGCGGAAGGGTGTTACAAAGCTCAAAACAAAGCTTATATCAAAAGAGGAATGCATAACAGGGGGAAATCTCTGCAACAAAATGCAGACCACAGAATAAAAATAAAATCCTTACCTACACAAGCCCTTTGAATCACATGCACCATCACACCAGCTAAAACAGCCATGAAAACAATCACAAGAAAAAAAAAAAACAAACTATCCCTATTTTTCTCCCAAAGTAGGCATAAAACTGTGAAGAGGTCTCTCATCTTCACTCAGTTAAACCTAAGTCACAAATAAAGCATCCCTATACCACACCCCCTTCTCCTCCCCACCCCTTGTACTTATTTCAGCAAACACAACCACCTGGTAGACCCTGGAGATAAGGATTCCCACTGCCAGGCCTGAGGCATTATTGCAATAGCTTCACCTGTTCCCTTTCACCTTCCCTGGAACACCTGAAAGGGTCTGAACCAGTCCTGGAGATTAACCCTTTCCCGTCCAAGACTTTGATTTGGGTCACGCATGATCTTGAATCAGTGCAATCATATTTTGAGTCTCTGAAAGAAAATACAGCTATTTGCAAGTGACAATTCCAAGTTCAGACTGGATAAGGACAACATCCTTATCTTGGGTAGGATGTTGGACAAAATACAGTATAACCATGTAATAAAGCACAGGAATAATATTCAGAGGCCTTTGGTTGGGGTGTTTTTTTTTGTTGGTGGTTTCATTGCGCTCACAATCAACCATGAAGTTTAGAAAGTATGCAGGGTAATGTCGCCAAACAGATTTTTGAAGCCAAGGAATAATGCTGACCACTGCGCCACGGCGTGTTCTTGCCACAGTCTCAGTCTACAGTGCATCTGCCAGGCAGGTGGCTGGGCTAGAAACAGCAGCTCAAGAAAGTCAGGTTAACGTATGACACAAAACTGAAGACCTCCTTCCTGTCCCCTCCATTAAGCTTGAATTCACAGAAATACCCATACATATAGGCCAACACATATTCCGAGTAATCTTCCTAACTTTTTTAAAAAACAGATGCCTATTTTTAAAATAAAGGTAGCGGAGAACGTCAGGCAGCAAACACAATTAGCTACGGAAGGCTAAAGACTCAAAACGGAAAGATGTAGCGTTGCTAACTAAAATAGATTTCTTTGGCTATCAACCACTGAAAACAGTACAATACGTATTACACGGTCCTTAAAGAAAACTCCATACATCTTAGAGGAACCATAACGCAAACAAAATATGAAATGGCAGCCAACAGAACTGATAGGCAAATGAAACAGAAATAAATTGCCAGTATTTATATATCACAAACTACAGCAGCCTGTCACAAGTTTGCCATTGCTGTTTGTTGTTTTCTTCCCTACATTTGCCTACTAATTTCTTCACCTTTTACATCTCTTCTATAACTGATTAACAAATTTTACTTGTGCTGGTTGCTCTGTTCTTAAAAATGGGATTTGTTTGTGCTAACACGCCACAAATTAAACAGACATCACACAACACCCATTCATGTGGGTTAGCAAAATGAAAGCACGTGCCATTGTGCCGTATTGCGTGCCTTTACGGAAAAGATTCCCCCTCACGAACTGGTTGGCAAAGGACCCAGAGCTGATGGGGAGCCAGAGCCATGGGGCTCCGCTTCCCTGCAGGAACTGGAAATGGATCCAGGCCCAGCTGCCCTGTGGCATGCCGGAAATTTTGCTGTAAGAATCAGGGAGGCATGACACAAGCCTGTCCGACAGTCAGCATCATAACATTTTCCTGAGCCACCAGCACTCGGGAAGCGTATGAAGTCCGGCAATTGCGTATCAAACAACTCTCTGTGCAGATTTCTCCCACACTTCTTCTCAATACTCAGTATTTTATGTTGTATACTAGCTTTCACATGTCACTAATCACATTTATAAAAGCGTGTCTATGTAGTGCATGAGTTCACCTCTCTGTAAGCTCTTTCACCAGTGACCAGCTGACATACTGCTTTTTTTCATTTTATGACCAGCACCACAGTTGCCAGCATTGTCTTAATTAACACCGTTGCTTCCCCTGATACACTTTTAGAGTAAAAAATGAGCCTCGATAATACCATACCCGGGAAGTGGGTCCCTCTGCAAGCTCTGCAATAAACTCTGAGCCTGCCCCATGCCCCTACAGAGGAGGGTGCTGGCCAGCCGAGCCCTTAGAGATGGAAAGTCCCATCAGTGGATATGCTCTCCCGGCTGCCCAAGAGCCAGAGCAAAGGCAGAAAACTAGCCTCTCTCAGAGCACATGGCATCTCTTCGTAGAACAGTTTTGCTAGTGGCAAAATAACTTCCTACAACTAGGCCGACATCAGTCGCAGACGAGCCCTTTCATCTGAGCGATTCACGCAGAGGGAATGGGCAATTTTTAGGAAGAGGAAAATTGTAACCATTTCCTATAACGTTTTGGGGGCTATTCCTCAGAAATAATAGGTCACAGGATGTAGCAAGAGACAGTGATGAGTTTTGGATATCTCTATAGCAACTACATTTATTTTAAAAAGAAGTAAAACCTTTTTGCATCCTATAAATAGTGGTCTCAGGGAGTTCGGAAGGGATTTTTGTGTTGACTGCTGCATGCACATCACTGCTGCTTCTTTAAAACAAACAAACAAAAATCTTCTGCCTACTAAGAAAAATGTTGTTTGGCAACAGAGGCAAATTAAGCTTTTGCACTGGTCTCTAAACATTAGTAATGTTTCTGCTAGGTGAAGAAGGAGAGTGTCATTTAAATATAATTTAGAAAACACAATTGTTTTCTACAAAATCTTCATTGGTGAATAGCAGACATCTGCATAAATACAACAGCACTCAAGTGAATCAAACTCCGATTCTCTGCCTTCCCTAGCTGACTGAATTGTGGAATATTTCTTTTCTCACCTGAAACTTTATTTTTTACAACCCGACCTTTACTTTAATAGTGCTGAGTATTTCCTGATTCACACAGACCTCAATTTGTGCACATTTTCACGGAGGTAACTGGCAGGAAACTGCAGTTATGCTAATCTAAATAATATGAATAATACGCAGCTTTCATAGCTCCACGCTGATGTAGACAGGATGCTTCCAGAGCTCAGTCTCGCTTAAAGACCACCTTGTCAAGCAGCGACTTCAGAAACTGCAAATATGGAAGTTATAAAACATAAGCCGAGCTGCGGGCTGAATTGCCTGGGAAGCGTCGCACCAGCGTGAAGTGGGAACCAAGACGCTAACTAAACTGAGCAACACCCACAGCAGATCGATATACTGTACCGACCCGCAGATCAGACCCTGCTCCCCTCCGCGTTCGCTCGTAGTAGAAACCTTTGATCAGAAACAGAAAAAGAAACTACAACTGCTATTAAAGCCGTGAGAGAGAAACAAAAGAGATTTCAATCGTAGGAGATTTAGGGCCAGCTGTTCCAACCAGGCTGGATGTATGAGCACAGGTGGTTCACAGGAGGAAAGGGCACGCTTTAAAAAAGAGTGTATTTTTTAAGAAGTCTGGATTGTACAGCTATGTCTGCTGCAGACCTCGGAGCAGACTCGGCTCTTACGTACAGGCCTGCTACGCCCTGGAGCCGAGTTGACTGAATAGAGATTACAGCCAGGGGCAGAGAGGAACTTGGGGTCCCCTCATTCCTTTTGTCCCATTTGGAGTGCAAAAGTGTTTTCAAAACTGTCCCTGATGAGGGAAGTCACACACACATATACACACCAACGCCTTTGTTGGTTTGGTTTTGGTTTTTTTTTTCATTCACATATCAATTTTAAAAGACATACCCACCTCAAAGCTGTGTTTTCAGCTATTTTAGTCGTCCCTGACCACCGTGCCATTTCACTGTAACAAACAAGGAGGAATTTCATCCAGGACAGAAGATGATCTATTTCAAAGAGTGCTCATGAATAACAACCTTCAATAAGTTTTACAAGTGATAGAACAAAAAAAAAAAAAAAAAAAAATCCAACTTTTCCAGTATATATTATTACTTTGTCCTAAATAAATAAAAATAAATTTGCTCAGGTTTTTGCAATACAGAAACATACAGTAACTTAAGAACAGATTTCCAACAGCCATATCCAGAGAATTAAACAAGGTCAGGTACAGCTTGCAAGGTACCTGCATTGGCTGAGAGCCCATCACAGCCTCATAATTCACGCATTTATTCAGTCTCTGGGAGTTTTGAAGTCAATTTTGATATTAGCTGGTTAAAATAAGTCTGTATGAGCCTAGCCTAGAGGGAATTTTTGCCTCTAACAGCCACCCTGCCCTGTAAAGAGCTAGAATAAAAATTACAAGTAGATTTGTTGTGGGTGACTTGTATTACTCTACAAGATTTCGGAGATATAGATGCATTTGAATGAACTACTGTCTAATGAACCTAGATGACTTCTCAATGCACCGATCAACGCGCTTGTAGCTCACATTTTGAAGCAAGTAAAGTAGTGAAATGGTAACTATTGCACAAATAAATTGAATCTCTCAGATTCTTAGAAATCGCTTAACAACTTAAGTTCTTGAAAAACTGTACTTTTAAGTAAAAAAAAAGTTTAAAGATTTTGTCACCTGCCAGTATGATTCTAAACAGCAGCATAGTTTTAATACGTTCTCAGAGCTGTAAGAAATACAGAAGGAACGCAGGCAGCATCTTCGCAGACCAAACAGAACAAGGTAAAAAGGAAGCATGGATTGATAATCTGCATTCAGACAAGTATTTTTTAACTTGCCAATAAAATGAATAGTCTCAAGAATTCTCATTTGAAGGATGTCCATTCTTATTTGTTTCATTTCCTCTGCTTTTAGGAGGTTGAACATCCCTCCAGAGGTTTTTTTTTCCTTTGGTGTGAGCTTTTTTTTCCTGGGATTTTTGGTTGTTGTTGGGTTTATTTGTTTCCACACTTTCATACATAGTATGTTGCTTCTGAGCCCAAGACGTTTCTGTTTAGCAAGACAGAGTGTTTGTGAGGGGTAATCTATACTGATGTCTTAAACTACCTCAAATGCTGGTTTTGCACCACAGATTGACATTTCCACAGTTACTTTAATCCAATACCTACCAGTGGAATTCCTTTTCCGCATCATTCCATATATGGCTCTGAAAGCAGTGAAGATTATAAAGCTGCGAAAGGCAAAAATTATCAGCACCAAAAAGTAATTAAAAAAATTAAATACTGGAAGCTGTAAGCCAATGAACACCAATATTAACCAGGAGTTCTGGGTTTTTCTCAGGAGCATGCTAATAGAAGAGCAGGAAATAACCAATTAGGCTGCGAAAGGCGCTCCAATTTTTCTTCTATTTATTCGAAAAATGTGTGGGTTTGTGGAAGGAACTTGGTTCCAGCACTTATTCCCTTTCACAGCTGGTATTCCTTGCATTCTCTTCAGATTGCATCCCTCAAGGACTCCAGGCATAAAAATATTACAGAGCAACAGAAGTCCATTTCCCAAGAAAAATTATGGGCGGGAAACCTAATTTATCTTTTCATCATATAATAACTTGTACACCCATCTAGTTATTTTTAGCCAGTCACTAGGAATCAGTGGCTGCCAGGCTAGTTATTTTGCGAAAACCTGTATTTGCTAAAAGAAATTCATTCACAATTCTTTACGAAAACTTTTTACAGCTATTTGTTGAACCCACAGCATATACTACCCCAGCAATGAGCTGTAAGTTTAATTACCATCTTAAAAAGATTCATTTACCTACTGTCTAGTTTTCATTTTGTATACCTTGCAGCTCTAGATCAGTAGTCAATATTAAGTAGGGCAAAGGAAAACATTCATTTTTTGGCAGTTCAGTCCACCACCAGCTGTTAAAGCCTATGATAACTATCAGAAAGGCCATTATGAGACAAGATAATCAGTATGTTTTTCCAAGGAACTCATGTAACTGAAAGACAACAAAACTAAACTCATTACGCAAATTGAATCCTTGTCTTTGCCTCACCTTTGTGAACTTTCTCCCTCTAAAAACACAGAAAAAAGAAAAAAATATTTTTCTCCTTTAAATATTGGTAGTTTCTCAAAAATCGTAGCATTGACCCTACTTGAGGCCCACAGTTTGTCAAGCACAGGTTGTCTGGGCCTCACCTAACCCAAAATTACTCTCGCAGCTCCTGGGAACCACGTTCTCACATGGTGCCTCTGGCCAGAACCCAGCCTCCAGCTCCTGCTTCTCCAGGGCACACATCCACATCCACAGCTCTACCCACTGCTTACGAAGCACAGCCGCCTTTCCATTTCTCCACCGCCTCGAAAACCATTTAATCACATGCCATAGCCTCTCCTCTGTTCATCTGAGCTCCACGGGGTTATGTTATTGACTGCAGCCTCCGCGGATTTACCAATTGTTAAACAAAAGAGCACTGAACTACTCCCTCCTTTAGCCCGGAGGGAAGAACAGCTGCACCAAGGAGTTCAGGCCCAAAACATACTGGTAGTCAGCAAGTGATTCAACTTTGTGAGTTTAGAAATCAAGATGGCAGGAAGCAGTAAAGCATGAGGGTAAATAATACAGCTAACTTACCTGCACGACTGTTCCAGCACTCCGCTGTTTTTTCCCTTCCTCCTACACATACACACATTTGAAGTGAACTCAAAACATGATGTATTGCAGACTTTTCAAAATTGAAACGTGACTGCATATGCACAACAGGTATGCACGCTGGCAAAATATTCACAGATGGAAGGATCACATTCATCTCTCTCACAGGAACTAAAATATATGATGTTATTTATGGAGCTCATCTGAGCTAGTTCAGTTTAAAATATTCATACAAACTCTCCACAGCCAGTTAAAAATCTGGGAACATTTACAGAAATATTTTGCTAAGAACTCCAAGTACTAAAAATATGAAGAGGGAAGAATCATAAAATAATATATTGTTTACTAGCTATTCTGTCACACGTAATTGCAACTTAGATGACCATGCAAGATGTGACCATCGTCTGTACCCCTGATTCCCCTCAGTTTTATTAGCCCTCCCTCCCTCAGCGTTTCAGTGTTCCTGAAAGCAATACTTGACCTCCACAAGGAAGATCTCAATGGTGCTTCTACAGAGTTGGATTTTTGTACAGACTCTTCAGCTAATCCTACCTGTCTGCTACTTAGGCAATAGCAAGCGGTATAATGGAAATATATATAATCACAAATCCTACTTCCTGGCAATAGTTTTCAAATACTGAGCTTTTTTCGTGATTTCTTTAAACAATGACCACATGCAATACAGGTACAGGTAAATATAATCTAATTTGTGAAACTATTTTTGAGTAAATATTGATCACATTATATTTGTTTATGAAACATTTTTGATTGCAAGAATATTTTATTTCAAACAAGTGCTGAAAATACCATACAAATTTGTATAGCACGGTGGAAAATCTCAATTAAAAAGTACCATTGCCATCCAGATTAGTTGTAATAAATTTCTAGTACCTATATGATGCATATAAAACTACGGGCTGCAGTCTTACTACTTACTTAGGTCAAGAATTTGTTTTCTAAGTTGATTATAAAATTGTATATGGTGCCACTATTAAAATTCCTCATACTACATACAATGTTTTTTACAATAAATTACACATACATTTGTTTTACATAGCTATATGTGAGAAAATAGTAGACAGTGCAATAACATGAGGCCTTTTTCTTATTTTTAAGAACTTTCGATTAGGTAATCTTTCTGGTCAAGTTTTACCTGTCAACAGCTCATCTGGAAATACAAGAATAATGTATGCCCCTCCTCGGTCTCTTTTTCTTCCTGTTTAATGCCAAGATCCTTCCATGGAATAAACTTTAAGAGAACAGTGACAATTCATTTTATACCCCATTCCTTGGCTGCTGTGTAATTTCATTAATATTTCATCCAAAGTTGCCTTTTTTGTACAGCAACAGCCTCCTCCCAAAGAGATCTGACAATATTTCCACTGCCAGAAATTTAAGACAGATGATTTATTCTCTATCCCTTTTTTTAAGAAGAAATACCTGATGTCAGCAATTTTTTTTAACTGGGGGATGTTTGCCTACTATGCACAAATTCAATTACCCTTCCTTGATATGGAACAGTCTCATACATTATTTTATTTTGCAGTTTCAAGTTTTCTTCCTGAAATTTGCTTTGCTTGCTTATTTAAGTCTGCCTGCCATCTTTTGATGGTGTGTCAGCAGGTCTTATCATGGAGGAAACAAACAGCAGTCAAGAAGTAAAATGCAGCTTCAGTTCACACTTTGAATCAAGTTAAGGTGCAGAGTTCTTGTTTTCCTGCCAAGATTAAATCCTTCTAGCAGCAGATGAAACAAAAGTGACTCATCCCTCACTTTACCTTCCACCTGTAGGTGACTCTAGATCTTCCCTCACCACCTTCAGCGGACGTGGGAGAAAACAAGTCGTAAAGACAAGACACATTTGCTCCATAGTTTTCCAGACTATTTTTACAAGCAGGTGCCATCCTGGAACCACAGGAACGAATGTTTGCATCATTAAATGTACTTGTATCCTGCATTTTGGCCTGGGTGGTTCTTAGCACCTACAGCTCTCGCTGGTTTGAGCAAGAGCCGTCAGCGCTTCACGGCCTTCCCAGCAGCATGGCTGCATCACGCTTGGCAGACACTCGCCACGTCTTTAACTGCACACCCTTTGGGAAGCGTGATTTCCAGCACCCGCTCTCCCAAGCTCATACTCCTCACAGCCTCAGCCCTTCACGCCCCAGTGTTAATCTGGCTGCCTTCAACTCTTCCCCTACCCTTCAGCAGTGCTGGTGGTTGTGCACGTTCAGTGTCTTGGGGTGTTTGCAGATTAGCTTGGCATCACTAGAAGAGCTGAAACGTCCTCATTCCTGCATAGCGTCAGCTGCAAAGAGAGCTAAGGAGAGGCAGCTAAACAGAGTTTGTGAGTAAATACCGGGTGACAGGCGGAGACTGATGCACTCAGCTAGGTTTTATTAATCATATTCCAAAACAAGATTAAGAATGTGAATGTGCCTATGCATAGAAAGGTTCCAGAGGTCATTAGTTCAGCCAACATCTACATTTGAATATAAGATTCGACTCAGGAAACTGAAATACTCATAAGCCACAAATTACTATTATCCTAAGATAAGATGAAACTACCAGTGTGAACAATCACTCATTTTTGAAAGGGGTGTTTTTCATACTGTCTAAAAATGACACAACACTGACCTCCTGTTTACAGCAGGCCTAAGCATTTTGCCCCCAAGCAATTCACACTGTTTGCAGTTATATTTAGACCTGCTCTCAAAACCCCAAAGTGTACTCTTGCTCTCCATCACCACCTCAAATGTCAGGCTCCCCTATCTCCCCCAGCCAGAGACTCTACGGACAAAAGACCAACTTCCACTGGAGTACAAATCCTTCTCTACAACTGCCGTTTCTGCTGCACCCATTTTGGCACAGCACAAGCTGCGTTTCTCATTTCCCAGGCTGGCCTCTTTCTACTCTCAGGTCTCACCTTGCTTGGTAACAAGGACTTAGGAGTACAGGATAGACAAACTGTCCTGCGCAAGAGTTCAGCTGACCTGGAAGCACTGACTCGCACCAGGTTTTCTCATCCACAACTTGTTGCTCAGCGACGTCAGGCCCTCCTTCAGAAGGAAGCCTTCTGCTCTGCTGGGATGTCTTACATTTGTCTGAATTCCTCTGAGACACCACATGCTGCCCATTCTTTGCCATGCTGGTGGAAACTGGAGTTGCACATTTAAAGACTGAAAATCAGAAAGGGAGGCACTGTCATTCTGTACCTGGCTAAGAGAAAACAGCACTTTTCACAGATGCCGTCGTGCACTAAGCGTACGTCTCCCTCTACTACTGCTTTGGGAGGGTTTAACAAAGGGTGAATTTCTTCTTTTCAAAGGTTGAGAGAGGACAAAATAACCAACAAATGGATCAAGAAACAAAACAATGTGATTATAAAGGACCATCACAAAGGATGTAGAAGCAATTTAGCAGAGCTGTTCCTGGGTAAATAAGAATGGAAAGTTGCAGCTGCTGTATTTGTGCAGTTAAACCCAGAGTTTAGATCACAGCTTAAATTCTAAGGGGAGGAACTGTACCAGCTTTGCAATCCTATAACAAAATGGAAAAAACATGTTATGTTGAGGTGCAGCGAGGCAAAACCTTTGAAAGAGTCTTCACTCAATCTACCTCTGCAAAACTGTTTGTAGATCTTAGGTGTTTAATTTTCTGTTACGTGCTATCACTGTTGTGAATCTAGGCTTAACTGTTTTTCTCCCACCCAAACAGGTGATCTGGAGAGAAGGCTGCACACAGAAAATAACCAGAGGAAGAGAGACATCAAAATCCTGGGCATTCAGACTGTCAGAAATTTCTCTGTGGAGGCGGTCACATCTGTAGCCTTGCATTGCTTGTGCCAGTTCTCTTTTTCCAAAGTTTCACTGCTTATTTCACTTCTCGTATTTCCACCCTCCCCTCTAAACTTGTATCGTTAGAAAGGTATCTGCCACTCCTCAGCTGCTGATATTTCTGGTATGATGCATCTTTCGCTCATTGTTGGCTCTGCTTTGTCTAGTTTGATTCCAAGCACTCATCCGGACCTCTTGTTATTACCACGCAACAACATCGTTGAAGCCACGGAAAACAGTAAGAATTATGTGCTGCTACCTAAGGGACTGGGGGTACAGCAATTAGCAACTAAATCAGGTCCTGTGACTTTTAATAGAAAATTTATAAGGGTCATTAGGAGTCATGTCTCCAGGATAGTCTTACTCTTCATGATAGGTGGCTCAAGCCTTTTTTATTTTTACCTTTTCTTTATTTAATTTATACATAACTGGGACAAGGGCTGCATAGCAATGACTTGGATCAGAATAGAGTGACTCCTCACCCAGAAAAAGTAACTGTTTTAAAGAAAACATTACAGTCCAAAGAAGTTCCCTACCACACAGTTAGCACTTCCCTTCTTTGGGGTTTGGCACAGAAAAGAAGAAATTTGTAACCAAGTATTTCATAAAAGGCCTCTGTAGATTGTTCATAGAATGCAAAAATATCATATTTTGAATTTAATAGTTGACACAGCCAATTAAAAAATCTCAGTGAGTAGGAAGGTAAAGTTAGTACGATGGTCTGTGATTGTTCAGGTTACAGTAATCTGACCGCTAGCATTCTGGTGAGGGTTATCCTCAATTTCTGAGGGAGTTCACCAGACTGCGGAGATGAACTTGCCAGCCACAATTGTTTCCGTGTGCCACTGTATGTCTGTATCTACTGCTCAGGCTACGGTATCTCTGGTAGGCATTTTTGGCCAATGCTTACAAAGTATATTCAGAAGCACTAGCAAGATACTAGGAGATGAAAATGGATCACGAAGCACTGAAAGGTTTCCAAAGATGTTCTACTGCATTTCTAATATGAGGTTTCACCTTCTTTTTGATTACTTCTTTTAAGTGGAGAAACAGGTTGGAGCAGAGAGGAGTACAGGCATGAGAAAATAAAAGATGAGGCACAGGCCTGGTACTGGAAACCCCGCAGCTATCAACAACTCACCGGTGGTCACTAAAAGAAAAGTGGACCTGGAACTGGACAAAAGTGGGTTTATGTGTAACAAAGAAGTAGTATCCAAGACACGTGAAAGGCACGAAATTTGGATGTGAAGTGGAGCTGCAGACCAACGAAGAATGATGACTGATGAAGAAAAAGCAAAGGTGTAAAAGCCTGTCAGCAAACACACAAAACCAGCCCTACACAGATCTTTGAGCGATGGAGAAGAAGCTATCAACACGAACATAACGTTCTTCCCAGCAAAAGAGTCCATATGCTGGCAAACCACCGTAACACCCTCACCACCACCAGAACGAAACCACTGACCTGACGTCCCAGAAGTGTAGGGGAAGAGAAAGCAGAACGATTTCTGAGCCTTTCCCTCCTAAGGAGTGTGCAAATAATTTTAACTCTATTTTCATTATTATTAAACTTTTTCTGCATAGGTGTATTCTTGCTCTCTCTGTAATAATTACATTTGGACCAGTAATGGTTATTGGATTAGACTATTAAGGTTTCCATTATGTTAGCAATTAATTCTTGGATTTATGTGAGGTGTGTTTCATTTTCACCCATAAATAAGAGTTCAAGTACAACAATGGTTGGTGGTTCTAACTACACAGAAGTTAAAAAAAATGAAACTTTGGATTTGCTAAGGAAAGGCCATCTTCTGCAGAGTAGCTGTATTTCTGTATAACTTAATTATTCAATAATAATTACTAAAAAAATGGAAAAAGATTATTCAACTGTTCAGCTTACTCTCCCAAATACTTCTGTAATGCTGTTGTGTACAAATGGGACCGTATCTCTAATTTTGAGAACACCGTGTTCTTTCTCCTTCATGGCATACCGTTTTATGGTCAAACAAGTTAATAAGACCGTAAGGTTAGAAAGACCCTACGAGGCCAAAATGTTAGTCGCTAGGATGTCGGAAAACCTACTCCTATTGCTACTCCAATTAGCTATATTCTGGCTAAATATATTTATGCGCCATTTGTCCTTATTCATTCCTGTGCCAACGCTATTCGTTACTCAGCAATGATCCTGACTGCCCATGACGTTTATCATTCTAAAATATTCAGTGACTGTCATCATACTTCTCAGCCTTTATTTTGCCAAGCTAGGAAGCTTTTTTTTAATTGTCCCATTGAGACAAACTCTTATTTTCCCATAATACCATTAACCCTTCTTTTTAGTCATTCCAGTTAAACTCCACCTCTTCCTGAACATGACTAAGCAGAACTGATAGTCTTTCTACTAATCCTTACTGTTAATTCTCAAGTGCTTGCCTTGTCCTTTGTACTATGAGATTTATTGTTAAATTACATTGCGCTCTGATTCCTTTCGTTCTCAGTGCTGTCCAGCTGCTTCTGTTCTTGCTCTCCACGTTTTCTTGAAGGGCTGTCAGCACACTGCAAATGTACATTGAGCAGTACATTTAAAAAGCGCACTTTTTGTGCCTCAGTCACTTATGAAATTACTAAATATCACCAGTCCCAACCCAAAGCTCTGAGGAACACCACTTGAAATCTCCTTTTATTTTAGTAATTCCCCTGTCACTATAACTCACTTTCTGCTTAATCCGTTCCATACGTAACTCTCACATTTTATGTCAGTCCCCCTCTTAATCCACCTACTGCTTTCCCATGTGGCACCATGTCAACTGCTTTATTGAAATCTATACAGATTAGACATTTTCAGTTTCTTTTGACTGGCCAATCATGCCTCCAGTCAAAGAAAAATATCAGGTCAGCTGGCAGTATAAAAAAATTCAAGCTTGGACTTCTACAGTAGCCTGTTTTCCAGCTTCTTCTGTTAATTCAAAAGAATTAACTTCCTGCAGCTGAAGATCTTGCATCCCACTGACCTCAAAGCAAACAATTTCAAAGGACAATATTTGACTTGTCTTCCTATATTATTACATACTGAACAGAAAACGATCGCAGTTTGTACATTGAGATCTGTAATTGAAGATCCACACAATTCTCTACCAAATCTCTATCCTGTTCAATTCTATATACAGGTCTTCAACATCAGGGGGCTTGAACCAGCACTTCAAAGACAAGAACATATCAGCTAAGCAGTTATTTAATGGGTATTCCCCACTAACAACCTTTGCACCGGAGGAGGCTCTGTCTGTAGATCTAGTTGCCATTTCAGCAGTACGACATCCTTTTCACCTCACCTTTTACCAGTGTAACCTACATCAGTACTGTATCCTTTGAAAAATTCAGGTGAAGAAACTGAATATTGTCCCAAGCACTTAGATGACATTCCAAGAACTCAAGAGTTTCTTGCCTAACTGATTCGCTTTCTCAGTTTATATGCAACTGTCTTGTCCATGACCTTGAAAATCTGAGAGGTACTAAATGCCTGTATATACCTGTAAAATAAAAGCAGCCCAAACCATTTATCCTCTGAACTGTTAAATGCAGTCCTGGCATTAACTAGCCATCTTCAGAATGATTCTTGGCCTGGACACAGTTCAGACGTTAGCACAGGATGGGGACCATTATGAAATCTGCAGTTTCCTAGTAGTTGGTAGTCTCCTGTTTTGAAGGCTAAGAAAGTTTAAAAGCAGCAGCGCAGGCTATTCCACGTCAATTAGTTGGTTTCAGTGCTCAGAAACATTCCTGGGCATGCTTAACTTACTTGTATAAGTATACATATGTATAGCCTAGGCATATAGCTACTGAGAAAGTCTTACACCGCAAACTAAAGAGCAGATGTGAACAGATATAAACAGATCCCTTTAACCCTTAATATACACAGAACAAGAAATCAGTTCGTAATTCCTTATTTCTTCCTTCCCCCATCCCGGAAGCATATAGGGATTGAGAAGACTGCGCTAGGAAGAATTATTTTGTGCCATATAAAGTTATAGCTGGAGAACATGGCCCTAGGTGTGCTCCTCATCTATAGGCACACGATCCAGGAAACTTTTCCGCATACAGATGACCTCACATTGCGTAAACAGTATGTTTCTTTTCACGCCTGTAATTACCAGGAAGCCTGATCGGGAACTGAACGTATGCCACAGACCTGACATTTAGAGGCTCTAATGGCCCTGGCCAAATTGTTTCTGGGGCCAGGTCCCACACCACAGGCCCCAGAGCCCACTCCGTCTCAGCTCCGGGTGGCAGTACCAGAGGAGTACCAGCCCCCAGCTCCACCACGCACCCCACGGGCCCAGAGCCCGAGCTGCGGACTGACTTCGCGGCCTGACCTCAGGCCTGCCTCATCACCACAAATCCGTCCAGTAGTTGCGACTGCTGCTTGAGCTTGTCCTTGAGCTCTGGGGTTGCCCTGCTTGCCTCATTTGGGTGGCAAGGGCCAGGGCCCTGGTTGGCCATGCTACCACACTCGGCTTCCCACCCCTTAGGGAGCAGCCAGCCCCTGCTGCTCCCTGACAGCGTGCATCGATAACGAATCTCTTGATAAAGAACGGATTTCACTTTTTTGCAATATTTCCTTTGAAGGTCTGTGACACACATACTAGCCCTATTCACTGCACAAAGTCGAGGTGGCTACATCAGCCACATCCATCAGCCAAGCTGAAATGCAAATCGTCAGCCTAGAAAAATGTTCCTACTGGAGTTCCTAGTGCGTTGGTTTAGGGAACAGTCTTAATATTTCCTCCCATGGCCTTGGCTCAAGGAGTAGATAGGTACTAAAGAAGTTGGTTAGCGGCACAGAGTTGACAGGAATACAAATGAAAGCAGGGATACGCTGGGGAAAAACAAAGACAGACAACCTGGAGAACTGAAATAGTACAAACTGAATGAGATCTAATGCTATCAAACGCAAGCATGGGAAGCTAGCAGCTTCCTACATGACCTTCCACTATAAGCGTAAATAACATCAGCTGAACATGACAAAGAGGAGACCTTTGCGGACTAGTTCAGTGTCTGATGACCGCACACCAACTCTGTGAAGTGACTCCGCAGAAGAAAAATTCAAACCGAGGAAAAGGACATGAAATATTATCAGTAAAGACAAGAACTAACACAAGTTCTGTTGTAGAAGGAGTTTGTGGGGCCTTATCCAATACACTGAGCTCTTCTCATTTCTCCACTCTGAAGAACGTAATGGGAGACAGAGAAGGGACCAGAGGAATGCAAACCCCCTTTTATTAAAGGATATTACATTAACTTAGCTTATTTAGCCCAGTAAAATGATGGCTGAGGCTGGAACAGAGAAGGCACATATAAAGACCAGAAAAGGAGGAGATTTTTGAACACAAGTTTGGTCCAACACAGACCTTAAGCTACACAAAGTTTGAGATGGACAAAACCTTACCTTTCCATAGACCTAGGTACCCCCCCTGAAGTTAATCTACAGCG
Source organism: Cariama cristata (assembly GCF_000690535.1). NCBI lineage: Eukaryota > Metazoa > Chordata > Aves > Cariamiformes > Cariamidae > Cariama > Cariama cristata. The sequence continues at coordinate 24,918 of NW_009600965.1, forward strand.
GCAATGATTTCAGCAGATGCTCCCAACCCCGGTTTTGCCACGAGGAAAACACTTGGCTCATTCCCCCTCACTGATGGCATAAGAGCACTATCCTGTATAATCACAACCACAGGTGAAACATCCTCTGTTAATAGGCATCACCGTGTCTTATTTGGGAACTGGGAAGTTAGTCACTTTTCTATCCTGCCCTATGCTCCTTAAATATAAGCTTAAGAAAGGAGTTTCAAGGCCATGCTGAATTCATTTGTGTTTTCTGGTCTTGGCTTTTTTTTTTTCCCCCTCCTTTCCTTTAGACCATCAATAAAACATTAGCTGTGAATGGCTGATTTGTTCCAGTTCCAGCAGGTACACTCCAGGCTCACTGCAAGGCTTTTCATTTTGAAAACGTTTTTGACATAACATTGCTATGTTACCATCTGCCTGAGTGACAAATCCCAGATAAACAGCTTTATTGGGACACTCTCTGTCCCTTAACACACAATCTATGCTAAACTTCCAGGGGCAGTTTTAAATATCTTAAGACCAAAACCAAACACTACAACTTGCACTGCATGGAATATATTGAAAGGTTATACTAGCATACACAGTACGAGAGGCCCCTACAGAGAAAGGCAAGTGTAAAATAGATACTGTATGTATTATTTATCGAGAATGAGAAAAAAAACAAACAGCCTACAATCCAAGCCATGCTGTTTTTCCATCTCATGACGGCTGTCATAATGAGCTGCAAGGAAAGGACAGGAATGGAAGAAGGGAGCCCTTTCCCTTGGAGGTGGGGTAGGAGTCTGAAAGCTTTCTGTACTTCAGAGCATATGCTGAAAGAGCAAAGGTCCTTTACTGCCATCACCTGGAATAAACGAAACCAGGAAAAGAAACTTCCTCTTCAAGCAATACAGTCAAAACTCATTAAGGTATGTGCTGTTATGCAAATACAATGACAACACAGGCTTAGTTCCCCATGACAGTAGCCAGAGCAGCAGTGAAATTGGAAAATGGTATCTCTCAAGAGAAACAGATATATCTTCATTCAACATCTGCACAAAGAAACCAATCACGATCTCTGCAGAACACAGATACCGTTCTACATCCCAGCAGGGCCAGGGCTTCCACACCTGGTGTGCTCACAGAAGGACCTGCAGAATTAAGCCTCCAGTTACCAAGGTGGTAAGAAAAAAAAGTCAGACTCCAGAAGATTTAGGAGAAAATGTAAGAGTGTCAAGCAGAATCATCAGGTGTATCAGACAGAAAGGCAATGGGGCTCTCAAATCTCCATTTGTTGATTATGGTAAAATTTAGCTAAATATTATCCACTTGCTTTGTGCTCCGTGCTGACACCAAAATACATGCAGGTGATGTCTGGATAGAAACAGACACAGAACAATGTTCTAATCCACACGTATATGTAATATTTCTGCTTTTCAGTAGATACGATAAGGAAAAATACCTCACAGCTTGATGTGACAGAAATGAATACAGCTGAAACCAACAAAGGAACACAAGCGACAACCATCACTGAATGCTCCTCATCCTCCACTGCACAATCATTCAGAAGCAGACTATCTGCTAAACAGTGAAGAGCTCTTACACTGAGAAACTAGTAAGAGATTCCCTAATTAAACAGGCACCTCAAAGCATTCTTTGGGTCAAAAATAAAGATGAATCCAGTAGCTTTGAATAACTTCTCAGAGATCTTTGTATCCACTTTTTTCAATCCACTGCAGTGATTTAGCTCTAAAAAATACTCAGATGGTAGGTGGAGCAGCTCTATGTTGTCTGCTGTTCACATATATCATTGAGGAGTTTTAAGACTCTCAAAATAACACAGGAAAAAGTATCCATAATTCTTTGAATGAAGTCCATGCTGCCAGGGGGAAAAGCCTTCCATAAGCTTGATATTTCATAAATTGCCTTTTCTTATTCAATCAGGTAAAGAAAAGAAAAGTGTCACTAAAAACGCTTATGCTGCATTTCGAAGTCTGAAAGGACAAGTCTGCAGAAATGCTGCAAATTCAAAGAGTAGAAAACTCAAAATATTGGTGTAATACATTTCTCCATTTCCCCAAGTGTGTGTTAACAAGCGGGAAAAGATGCACAATAACTGGCACTTCGATGGTTCTTGAACACCTGGCAAAAGCCGTCAGCTGCGGCTTTGATTTGGATAAGAAGCAAACAGGATAGTGATCTGTATTCACCCAGGTTTTGTGGATGCAACTAGTTAAAAAGTTAGACATAAAATTCCTCAGCTGGTATAGATATTCATGGCTCTTTCATATGAGATATCTCTTCTTAAGGTTTCATTATGTCCTTTTTCAATTCAAGTCAGAAAGAGAAGTAGAGTGAAGGCTGACAATGAAAATCAAATCAAAACGTATGCATGCTTAATCCAAGTTTTAATTAAATCCTTGTGTCCATCTTTTGAAAATGTTTCTTAGCTGTAACACTTATCCCAAGTCAGAAGTAATGGGCATCACAGACAGAAAACCTAGCGTATTAAATACATTACATGACAGAAATGAGAATAGGAAGCGTAAGAATAGAAAAGGAGCTCTGCAGGGCTGGGGTGTGAAGAACACATGCTGTACCAGAGGCTGGCCGGTGGCAGCCTTGTGAGGAGGTATGCTACACTACAGGCTCACTGCTGGCACACAGAAATATTTTCAAATGCACTTTTGAGCACTCACCTTGACAAAAGCCATTTAACATTTCTTCCCGTGACCAGTTACGAAATACAGGAGTTTGTCCCAAAAGAGAAGCCCCAATGAAGACAAATTTTGGAAATCAATTAAAATGCCAACGCTAACTATGAAAACCATCAAAACCAAAAACATAAGCGTAACCACTAATTTGAGCTTTGCATGCATCTCCTTAGCTTAAACAAGAAGCAAAGCACCTAAGGGAAGGATTTCAAAATCTTTAGAAGCCCGTATCCCACTGGAAGTCAGAGATTTAAAAGAGATTATTATACTATGAATATAGTGTTTATTTTTTTCAAGGTCCTGTTGGACCAGCAGGATTAAATTTCAACCCCTGCCTTTGCCACCTATCCATAGAAGTAAAGAATCATCAAATAATGCAAGCTTTGGAAAACACCTAGTCCAAGGCCCTGCTCAAAGCAGGGCCACTTCGGAAGTTAGAGCAGGTCGCTCAGGGCCTTATCCAGCCAAGTTTTGGAAAGCTCCCAGGATGAATATTCTGCACACTCTGCGTGTAACTTGTTTCACCTTTGGCAGGTCATTCAATCAGCCTGACTCCCGCTTGTGAACTGGGATAAGGGCACAACCTTACTTCAAGCAGTTGTATGGGAATAAATTTGGTGCCTGTGACACATGCTTACCTTGATTAGGAGATCTACATACACACATAAGCAATGTCTCTAGCTCCCATGCATTTGAATATCTCTCTGCTAATAGTTAAGGACTTGGGAATGTAATTTTAAAAGGTTATGGGTATCAAATACTTCTGGAAGGAAATTCTGACTTAAAGATCCATTTTGGAAATCTTTAGAGTAGTGCCATATTCAAAACTATAAAAGAAACTGGAATCACCTGCTTTATGAAGCTCTACAATACATTTTCTTTTTTTAAAAAGATAATAAAAGCTTCTTGAGAGGAACTGTCCACTTGTTTTTGCACAGCACACTGCAGAACAAACCCTTCCATTTTCCTGCCTTACCCTCATTTTAGTTCAGGCCTTTTAGAGCAGCTATAAAACAAAATTGTAATAGTACCTTTTAATAAACCAATTCAGACTTTATAGGTAATTGCTTTTCCCATAGAGTGATCCTCCCTCAATTCAGGCACCGCTACAGAGTGCCAAGCAACAACAACTTCAGTCTAAAACATTTCCTGGGAAATTTTCTTTGGATGAAGTTAATGGCCCTGAGTCTTGCCTCAGGCCATCAACCCTCTCAGTCATTAATCCCCAGAAATTGCCCAGGGCCTCAATTGTTATTGCTTAAACACACTAAATTAGGTTTTGAACAAACAGAGCAAATGAAGGTCAATATCAGGAAACAGAATTCAGTGAAAATTAAAGAAAATCCCGAGAAGTATGTAATAGGTCTGAATCGGTTCAAGGGATACAAGGACTTGATCACAAGGTCTTCTGTGGTTACTGAGGACAAGGTCAAAAGAGCAGGGAGTTTACCTTCAGTGGGCTTTAGGTCAGAAGCTTAATGCTCTAAACACTCACTTCTGGCACAGGGTCATGTCATAAAAGGTGCCTGTAATGTCAAAACACTGAAAACAAATTATATTTTTAGTTAGCCTGGGGTAGACGATGCATTTCAAATACACTCTGTCACAGGACTCTACAGATACTGGAAATACTTCTTTCTAGACTTTCCAAAGAGAAAAATTATTTGGGATCTACCTTTATGATGGATTTTGTTTGCCCCCCATCCTCCCACTCACAAACAATAAAAAGCATACTGCTCTTCAACATTACAAATTATATGCATGCTTTCTTGTAAAATTTGTTTCCTTTCCCCTCTTCATTCCCCTAGCCTCATTACATTAGTCACTACTATTGCTACTCAGCAGTTATAATCAGCTCTCCTAACCAAGAAACAAGAGCTCTACTTGCCAGCTTCCTTTAGGTTAATTTGTTTTCTTATGTGGCACAGTCAGCTGGCCATACCTGGCCCAAAGAGGACTTCTCCTGCAAAGGTGAATCCACCACTTCTACAAAACCAGTTGAGGTTGCACCGTGAACACCATCTTCCCCATCAGCTCCTGGGGAATTTCGACATGAGTGTACACAGCAGCAGCGTATGGGCTAACAAGGCTTTAATGGACCAGAATCAGCTCAAATGCAGTGCAAGTATCTAACAACAAGAAAGCAAAAGTGGTGCACAACATTCATAAGCCTAAGCCAAATAATACTTCTCTAGTTACGGACTTTATTATATATCTATGTGGCTCTTACAGACAGTAACAGAGTAGAACTGCACTAAATCAGAAGCTGTAAACATTTATAGTAAACTGCTGTTGTAGAAGTACAAAATACATCATGTAACATCTATAGAAAATGTCAATGTCATCATTTTATAGACCATTAAGTAACCAGTGAAACGTGCAAGTTAATTAATCCCGACTAATTAGGTAAGCAGGACTTAATGGTGCCTTATGTTGGTCACTTCAGTGCGTACAGGGCAACTAACAGGACAAAGAGGACTGATTTTCACACACATTCAGTATTTTCCATGTATTTTGGAAATGTTGTACAAGTAAGCCACAAGTAAGTTTTTGCATGGCCCCTGCTAGAGCTCCTACATGTTACTGCAGTGCCAATAAATCACTACATTTACACAAGCAGATCCACTGGCTCCCACTAGAACGTAAGCAAAGGTTATGCCAGAAGGTCTGTCATTTTCTCCTAAGAGTACGTGCTTTTTGTTAGCGATACCGGGCTTTCATAGCTTTCCAATGCAGTGTAACAGCACAGGAACTGTGCGGGTATCAGTCACGCGTGATCCACATTGCAAAAAACAGCTCTTGCTACCATTTATGAGCATCACAGACTGGGCCTGCCATGCAAGATAGCAGATCGGGTGTTTTTATCCTCATTCCCACTTTTCTTTCACCTAAATAATGCAGCAAACAGATAGGGACTCTTTTATCCTTAACAGTAGACCCATTCTGCTAATAAAAACCAACGTTTTCACGTCTTACTCAGATATTTGAATCTTGGAGACATCATATACTTTGTTTAAAATCTATCAGTGTCTATTGAGTCTCTTATTAAGCTAATATTATGCACTGACTAACACACAGCAACAGAAAACTATATAAAAAATTATATATATAACAATGTATTTTATCTGGTTTTACTACTGCTTTATTTTGGACATTATGTTCACAACCAAAATCTGCAGCAGTTTACAATTCTTTTTTGAATTGTAAATTCAAAAGCCTGCAGTTTTGGCGAGCGTCCTCCTACGGCGACGGAGAAGGTCGCTGCAAGTGCAGGTATAGCGGTCTTTTATCACAGGGCACTGGGAGAGGAACAGGCCGGCCTGAGAGCAAGAGAAGGAAACCCTTCCTCAGGCTTTGAAGATCCTCTGAGCACTCCCAGCTCACTTTCCTTACAGAGAATCCCCCCTCCTCAGCCATCTCCAGCAGTCTACCATGACCCACTGGCCAGTTCTCACATCACTTCGGAGCTTCATCGATTCCCTGATGTTCTTCTCGCAGACCCTCAGAACTCCTACAAGTCCCTTCACAGTCCTCCATGCCAGCCTCCCAAAGCTTCCTCTGATCCCCAGCCCCACATTTATCTTTCTCTGACCCCTGCCAGATCTAACTTCACCAAAACCTCCCAATACATCTAGAGAAATACTGCACATTTCTACAGAGAAGTGGGTGCACAAACTACGTAAATACCCATAAAGGGGGCTTCTTTTCATTCTTTTTTTTTTTTCTTTAAGTAGGCGAGTCATAGTGGTTAAATTTGGAAAAAACAGCAGAAAAAATACATGGAAAAAATCCATAAAGAATTTGCCAAGATAAAACCTGCTATATTCTTGGCCTACCTTTACACTCTTTTCGAAGCACCTACTATTGGCTGTTCTCAGAGTCAGGCAACTGTCTTCAATACACAATTGGTCTGACGTGCTTTTACACTCATGGTCAAAACCAAGCAGTTGTTTATGAAAATCTTTGAAGCCACTCAACTTCCATAAACAATTTTTTTTTCTCTGTTCTTCTTTTGCTTGACATCGTAACAATTACTAATCCTGTACACTCGACTTCCAAAGTAGTTGTCATGGAAATTAAGGTGATCTTGCAAACTGTAAACATTATTTCCCTCCAAGAGCATATAGGGAGAGAAACAAGAGGTCTTGTTTGAAAGTGAAACAATAAATTCTGTTTTGAGCTAGACAATGTCACATTTCACTCAATGGTAGACAGTAAGAGTCATAAGCCAGCAGAAACCATCGTATCTCTACAGTACAATTTATCTAAATTTACCTGGCTGGCTACATCTGCCCTTCCTCCCTATCTGAATATTTTATAGTAATCTTAAAATCAGTTTGGAGTTGCACCAGTAATTATTTAAAGACACTCCTTTCTGCTTATTTCAAGTGTTGTGGTAAACAAAAATGGACCTAAATTCACCTGCCACGTATTCCAAAACTGCAGTGAGAAATGAGGAATTTCAGTATTAATCAAGTTAGAAGTAGGCAAGTGACAAAACAAATTAAAAAAATATTTATAATTCCAATGCAGACAGTTTCTGGCACAAAGCTTCTTTTAAAACAATGTTACCCCCAGTAATGTACTTGAGTAAAATAGACTGAAGTACTCAGAGCAGTTCTCACTCACTTCTTCCTATGTGGCACTCCTTTCTTCAGTGTTTGCATAGAGCTGGATTTCATGAAGTTATAACATGACTACTTGGCTGGCCAGTCTCAAACACAGCACTTAAACTACTAACATTTTTTTAAAAAACAACTACTCTCCTGCTTGTTCTCTGGAAGTTGCAAGGAGAAAAATATGCCCTTAACTCATGTTTCCCTTGCCATGAGAAAGTCAGGGCCCCTCAGCATCACCTCTTCAGAGGCAGGTTCTCGTCTCCATATTCCTAGGAACACCAACAACGAGGACACAGAATAGGTGCAGCTGCACAGCTGATCTGTGCTGGGGATTGACAGTATTTCCATATTGAACCCTGGATAAATTTGATGCTAACCCAACATTTCAGAGCAACAAGACAAGGAGAAAAACCCATAAAGGCTTATGTATACATTTAAACCATGAGCAGAACTACATATTGAAGATTTTAAATATTAACAGCTTTTAGCAAGAGCCTTGAATGCCCATGAGTGCCTAACACCAAAGAAAGAAGTGTCCAGTCTAAGGTATGGGGCAGATAGTGTGTAACAGAAAAATGAGAGATTCATACAAGCCGTTTATTCAGGTATTGTAGATGTATATGCTATATATGTAGATCAAAACTGAAATAATTCTATGAAACTGAGTACTTAAATTAAGACCCGCAGAAGTGATACGTACTTGAAGCAAATGGCTTCCAGCTTTGTCTTTTGTTTAGGCCCAGATAAAAAGAGTAGCTGTTGATTTAATAAACTTGTGACAGAGGATCTCAATTCTCTTGATTATGTTCTCTTGCAAAACTTTCTACCAGTTTGAAAGCTCCCATTATTTTATAGTTCTTCCACTCCACATGCAGAAAATTCCTCAAACTGACAACTTCCAAATGAAAACACTGCAAGGGCAGCCACTGTATCTATTTGCCCATTGGGATTTATACCTCATTACTCAATACTTTTACATGCAGCTTGTGAATAGCTCAAGTATCCCCCTATACCCACTTGCTTCTGTATTTACTGAGTTCTTTTTCTTCAAACTCCTGATTAGCCAGAGGCATCAGAAGATTATGTCACCGCTTCGTTGGTGCTCAGAAGAGAGGCTAATCAGAATTCTACCTACCATGTCTATAGCAGCTCCACTCAACATTTTAGCTACTTAAGAAAATTTGTTGATAGATTCTCAGCTCCATGGCATCTTATCATACTTGTAAGATATTTCTGTCTTATAAAAGTTCAGCTCAAACTTCGTACTTGTGATAGAAAACAAACGTTTTTGCTTTCAAAATTACTATTTGCTATTTGCTTCTGTATTTTAAGTTTCAAAACCTGAAGACTCAAAACCTACAGAAGCTTCAAAACCTACAGACTCAAAACTGCAGTTATTTGCAGCTATAAGCTTTTTGGTTGGTTGTGTTTTGGGTTGGTTTTTTTTAAACAAGTGATTAATAGCTGGTAGCCAAGTTCCAAAAAGAAGAGGGGTTCATCTCCATTTTTTTATAGATGCCACTGCCAAGACTTGACGGCAGATGCTGGAAGTGCAGCAGCTTTGAAAATCAGGACACCCAATTAGGCATGAAAATGAGTTTTGAGAACTACAGTTCAGGCATTTCAGTTCTGAAATCTTGGAAATAAAATTCACTAGTGTATCATCAAATTAACTTCACATCAAAGTTTTGCTGTCATGATAACACGGTTCTTATAAGATTTCCAGAATTATTTCCTTAGGAACCACAAATGAGAACAGTGAAAAAAAAGAGCATAGGATTTTAAATTTTCAATTCGATCCATATATTGAACTGCTCTCACTACAAAATTTTAGGACATTAATACCTAGAACTCTGGCGTAGCTTATCAGTCAAGGTTTCAAGTGGAAACTGAGCATCTATGCAGTGAATGCTGAAATGTATTGCTATTTCTTCGTCTACACACATCATTTGAAATGCTTACGAATATAAGACAGTATTTTATCCTCTTGGATTTTTCTCCCCAGCCTAAGCAGACAGCGCAGAAGCATAAGAAAAACACAGCAAAGAGAGGAGGCCAGCCAGCACGGTGGGCTTAGCTCCGCTTGCGTGGTGGTTGATGATCTGATTCTGGAATGTTTCCCTCAAAATCTCATGGAAGCCCTACCTTCCTACCTCCAAGGAAAATATCATTTGCTCTGCTGGATTTTTCACTTCCTTCCCTTCCAACTATACCTATGTAACTAAAGAAATAATAGATTAAAATACCTCAAATTTGGAAAGAAAAAAAATATTATCTGCCAGCTCTCTAAGAGCAATTTTCTTCCTTTCTTTCCCTTCCCTTCTTTTCACTACTGGAAATACTGGAAGTACAGCCTATAGCTGTAGCCAAGGACTCAGTCATGGGAGTTTAATTACAAGCCTCTAGTGTCATTTCCCCTAAAGACAAATAATAAAACATTTGGTTCAGTTGCCTACGCTTTTCTCTTTTCCTAGACTAAAAAGAAGTGGGATGTTAACGGAATAGTGAAGTAGCTTTATCCTCCTTCCCAATACACAGTGTTCATAATTACATAGCTGTGGGAGGACTGAGACAATACTTGTCACACGTTGTACTTCGGCCTTTAAGGATTCAGCGGCTTTCATTTACCCTTTTTGAATGCACGAGCAGTGCCAGAAAAACCCCAATGCGCTCCTGCACGTTAACTAGCAAAATGTGTGTAATTATCTAATAAACAGGCTGATGGATCATTTTGGATAATTTTCTTCTAAAGCACTGCCTAGACCATCACAAATTGCAAATGATTATAAAAGCAGTTTAACTTCATATACAGAATATATCACTTCAAAAATTTAGGCAGATTTTCATGGCATTATTAACAAAGATTAACAGCATTAACAGCAAATCCAAACCCTGCGTTTTTAGCAATCTGCTGTACTGCACGCAATACAGCATGCGTTTCTACACAGCTGCACTGGTTTGGAAGCTGCTACTCTGCAAGTACGTGCTATTCAGGTGTTTATTTTTCCAAACAGTTCTGCTCCAAAGCCAGTAAAGTTGTATCCTTCTTGCAGCTAAACAAATTTAAGCTAATCCATATTCATCAGAACTAGGTAGGCATGAGTTGAAAATAATTAGGTTTTTTTTAAAAAAAAAAAAAAGGAAGTGAAACTGTAGGATGGAGGATGGCTATGTTAAACATGTTACTTTCCTAACTATCGTACCTGGCAAAACCTAAAAGGAAATTCTTTTACCAGGAAAGCTCCATTTCATGAAAAATGTTTAGGCATATTAAAGTAGTATATTTTCCTAAGGTCTGACAACATATCAAATCCCCTGAATTGTAGCATATTAAGTGTTGCTTTTAAATGATGAAGGTGTCAGTACCTCCACAACTGAGAGTCTCCTACTGAAGATGAAATCCTAATTTCTCCAGGCCTTTCCCCCGACAACTGTAAGAATCCTTTCATTATAGAAGATGCCAGGTATCAATAAGTAATTATGAAATTTAGAGGAAAATTCACAGATTTCCTCAATTCTTCTGCTATTCTAAACCCTACTCAGCTGTTTCAAGATGTTTCTAGACAGAATAATTGACAAAAGGACATAATGCTCAGTGGTAATATTAATCATCACAAATATGTAGCTGTGATTTCAAACCTGTATTTGTAAGTCAGCTGCTGTGTATTAGGCACCATCTGGAGCTCTTGTAGTCAGTTTGTCAGCAGCACAGACCCTGACACTAGCCACAGCATCAGTAGGTAAGGAAGACAAGAAGAACAGTCCTTTGTGAAAGAAATTTAATTTCACTGTGTGCCATGCTCTTTCTACGCTCAGGAAACAATGCTGACAGCAGGCCGGGTTTGCACTGCGCTCCTGGGACAACTGGCAGCAGTTGAAAAATTTGAGGATGATAGGGGAGATCTGCATGAAGCTCACAGTGCAGCAGCCGAGCCCTCCTCTGTCAGAAAGCACGAGCTACCCAGACCGCCGACTGCCAGCGGTCAGTAGCTAACTAGTCTGCTGGGGACGGTGGGGCTTCTCAGCTGGAAACGGCACTGAGCAGCTTACTTTAACTGAACTGGTCTCGTCTCCTTTCAAATAGTTTCAGGGCTCTTAAATCTTGATCCGTCCTGAGAGTAAGAAGATCCTGGCTCCGAGTGATCTGCACAGGGCACACAGACCATTGCTAGATTTCCAGTCATGGGCATTTGTTACCAAGACAGGGTCCTCAGAAAAGACCCCAGTGAAGTTAATTGTACATGGGTGTCAACATTGCCTTTCCCTGTTTAATTATCCATGGTAACACATTTGTCTTTTTAAGAAGCTTATAGGAGAATAAGTTCGCCAAGTAAGGTGATTATGAAGTTTTACCATTGTATCTTCAGAGAGTTGTGACAGAAGAAGCCAGGCGAGTTGAAAGACGCGTGCTAATTGAGACACAACAGAAGAGGTAATTAAGAAGATTTCACGACAACGGGAGGAACTAACAACTGAACAGTAAAATCCTATTATCCTATGATTTCCCATTGCCTAATCATTGCTGGGGGGGAAAAATTAAAAACCTTCACAGGGCTGGAAAGGAATCTCATGTTTTCCAGGTTGACCAAGAAATAGCAGGGTTCACAAAGCTGTTTTTTCTCTGCATTTCTCACACTCTGCCAGGTAAAGGGAGTGGAGGATCGGCAGAGTGCGCTTTGGCAACAGAAGCAGGGAGGATGGGGAGAATTTCACAGGCAATGTCAGCCTTGGGGTACAACAGTGCATTTAGGTTGTTATCTTCCTGAAGAGGAAAACACTGAAGCAAATAAAGAACAACTGAAAACAAACTAAAGCAAACAAATACGTTTGAAAAACACATTCTGAAATGTGTGTCACTTCCATACCCATTTTTATCACAGAAATGTTTTCATCCTTTCATGAATAGGACAAAATAAAACCATTCTTTCATGGTTAAACCTTGTCTAGTAACATAAATTGCTCTCAGTATCTGATAGACCACACGCTACTTCTCAAACAGCGTCAGACATACTGGATTGCTGTTGGAGCATCCCACACCCAGACTAGGCTGAGGGCATACAAGGGTCTGCGCTATAACCCTTCTCCTGCAGTCCCTGCTGTCAGCTCCCCACCACCTCTCAACCCGGTGGCTAGCTCCCTAACAAATTCAAGGCCCACTTCGGACAAAACCCAGCCGCACCCCCTTGATTCAGACTGCTTTATACCTTTGAGCTGTATATATGCCGCTCACAGAGCTTTTCTGCACCAGTCAAAGATGCCCAAATGTACCAACTCGGAAGGGGAGCCATAGCGGTGTGAATGTCTGGCTGAAGGCAAATGACACTTGCTTCAAATTTTTGGAAAAATGCTCTCCTAACAAGGGAGAGGAGGAGAGCGGGAGAAGCTCTCAGTCAATGTTAGCGTTCAGAGCACTTACTGCACTTTCAGGCCAAAGCCTTATCAAACACAGGTATTCCTCCCACCAAGGCAAGTTGAAAGCTGTGCCAGGCAGACACTGGTCGCTTCAACGGTGCCAGGCAAGCTGGGTGCAAATTACATCCTGGGCTATAGACTACCTTCAGTGGTGTTTGTTTAAACTTATTTTTCTCTTCTGAAGTTTTGACAGAATACAGATGCCTATCCAACATCTTTTCTTGAAACCTTGTGAATCATTATTGGAAGAAGAAAGGTTGCTCAGATACTGACTTTTTTTCGTAATGACTTCGCTTTAGCAGTAAAAACAGAAAAACTATGAAATAGGATTGCCATCTCTATACCTCCTGTCTGCAGCTCGCCTTACAAGGGAACAGAAGCGATGCTCTGCCGAGCAGTTTAGAAATGTGCATGTGCTGAGAAGAAACACCTACTCAGAAGCCAGAATCAAGAGAACAGATGTTAGCCTGAAAAAATCAGCAGAAGAGTCAGCAATTTTTAAATTTTAGAGGAAAGTTAATGGATCCTCTATGACAGAAGGACTTCAATCAGCAGCTTGTTTTGTAGAATTCCTAACATCTTCACTTATTTTTTACTTATTATACACATCAGGAGGAGTCATAGGGAGCCATTGTGCCTAATACAAGCCTTAGGAAGATCAAATCTATTATGCTGGTCAGTAAAGACTAACTGTAAACCGTTAATTAAGATCAACACCATTTTTCTAATGGTTTACTCACAGGATTATTCATGTTTATGATGACCTCAAATCCTTCTTTGCCAGAATTAACAATTTACAGGATTCAATAGGCAGTATCTAAAAATATTCAAAAATATCGTTACATAAAATGATGACTGAAGCGCTGGTTTGCCAAGACAAAAACTAATGCATTTTTTCCAGTGTGGTGCCCTACATCTACCATGTAGGTCTTTTTCAGTTACCATGTAAGTATGAAGTGAATTTTAATTGCCCACACCATATTTTCTGCTCAGTGTCTTCTTCCCAAATGACTTCCAAAGCCATATTACCTGTTCTGCTATGTTTCTGTCACCATCATAGAATCATAGGGTCAGTTATGTTCAAAAATACCTTTAAGGTTATCAAGTCCAACTGTTAACCTAGCACGGCCAAGTCCACCACTAAACCACATCCCTAAGCATCACATTGACGTGTCTTTTACCCAGGGAAGAGTACACCTATGAGTAGCCAGTTTCTCCAGGAGAGTGCTGTGGGAAATTCTGTCAAAGGCTTTCCTAAAGTCTAGGTAGACAACATCCACAGCCTTTCCCTCGTCCACTAAGCGGGTCACCTTGTCATAGAAGGAGATCAGGTCAGTCAAGCAGGTCCTGCCTTCCATAAACCCATGCTGACTGGGCCTGATCACTTGGTTGTCCTGTACGTGCCACGTGATGGCACTCAAGATGATCTGCTCCATAACCTTCCCCAGCACTGAGGTCAGGCTGACAGGTCTGTCATTCCCCGGATCCTCCTTCCGGCCTTTCTTGTAGAAGGGCGTCACATTTGCTGACCTCCAGTCAGCTGGGACCTCCCTGGTTAGCCAGGACTGCTGATAAATGATGGAAAGTGGCTTGGTGAGCACTTCTGCCAGCTTCTTCAGCACCCTTGGGTAGATCCCATCCTGCCCCACAGACATGTGTGTGTCCAAGTGGTGTAGCAGGTCACTGACGAATTCCCCTTGGGTTATGAGGGCTTCATTCTGCTCCCTGTCCCTGTCTTCCAGCTCAGGGGGCTGGGTACCCAGAGAACAACTGGTCTTACTATTAAAGAGTGAGGCAAAGAAGGCATTAAGTACCTCAGCCTCTTCCTCACCCTTTATCACTGTGTTTCCCCCCACATCCAACAAAGGATGGAGATTCTCCTTTTGTTGCTAATGTATTTATAGAAAAAATTTTAATTGTCTTTTGCGACAGTAGCCAGATTAAGTTCTAGTTGGGCTTTGGCCCTTCTGATTTTCTTCCTGCATAACCTCACAACATCCTTGTAGTCCTCCTGAGTTGCCTGCCCCTTCTTCCAAAGGTCATACACTCTCCTTTTTTTTCCTGAGTTCCAGCCAAAGCTCTGTGTTTAGTGAGGCCGGTCTTCTTCCTTGCCAGCTCATCTTTTGGCACATGGGGACGGCCTGCTCCTGTGCCTTCAAGGTCTCCTTCTTGAAGAATGCCCAGCCTTCCTGGCCCCCTTTGCCCTTCAGGACTGCCTCCCAAGGGACTCTGTCAACCAGGGTCCTGAACAGGCCAAAGTCTGCCCTCCAGAAGTCCAAGGTAGCAGTTCTGCTCACCCTCCTCCTTACTTCTCCAAGAATCGAATACTATCATTACGTGATCACTATACCCAAGATGGCCTCCAACCATCACACCACCTGCAAGTCCTTTGTTCGCAAATACAGGTCCACTGGGCACTTTCCCCAGTTGTCTCACTCACCAGCTGTGTCAGGAAGGTCTCTTCCACATACTCCAGGAACCTCCTGGTCTGTTTCCTTTCTGCTGTGTTGTATTTCCAGCAGACATCTGGTAAGCTGAAGTCCCCCACGAGAACAAGGGCTGGCAATTATGAGACTTCTCCCAGCTGCTTACAGAATATTTCATCTGCCTCTTCATCCTGGTTGGGTGGTCTATAATAGACTCCCACCACGGTATCTGCTTTGTTGGCCTTCCCCCTGATTCTTACCCAAAACCACTCAACCCTGTCATCACCATCATCAAGCTCTAGACAATC
>NW_009600966.1:0-1052 GCF_000690535.1 Cariama cristata
TCCCATCGCCTCAGCCTGCCCTCTCGTCCCTGACCTGATCCCCCGGCCTCAGCCCGCTCCCTGTGCCCTCCACCTCCATCCTTGCACCGTACATTCAAAAATATTGGGGGGGGGCGGCGGGGTGGTAAGCCGTGTGGTTCAAGCCTTGCAGCTTGCAGAACTGTGAGGTGATGGTTTTAACCAATTAAATGGTGTAACTAATGGTTTTGTGGTGAGTAAAGCGGCTGGAGGAGCCAACGCCTGTGTGGGTCTCTGGCCCGTAGAGAATAGCGGTTGAAGCGGTGTAATGAGCCACCTGCCACCACAATTCACACAACACGGGCGTGCTGTCCGAAAGCTTGGCCTGGGCGACGAAGGCTTCTCCCGCCTCTCCCTGTGAGGAAAAGGTGCCAGCACGGCCTCAGCACAGCTCCAGCGAGGGGTGACTTCGCCCGTGTAGCTCATTCTCCACAGGAAACAGGGTTTGGCTACACTGACAAAAGAATTTTTTTTTCCCTGTGTAAGCTCTTTCCAAAACAGCATATAAACTTTTCCCACTTGCATTTATATAGCTTTTATTCTGTTCCTCAAGGATCGTGTTTCTAAGGCTTTTAGTGTGCATGTAAGTAAGGTTGGAGTTTGTAGGCAAAGCTTAGAAAAATCTCCTTTCTTCCGTTTGTGTTACAACTATGAATAAAGCACTTGCATTTTGGACCCTATTCTTGCTTTTATAGTGGAAAGCTCTGAAAAGCATCAAGGGCCAGTTACGCAGACAGAGGAACAACATGCCAAAAAGTAGCAGTCCCTGTACTGAAGGCTGTGCGGATTTGTGACTGGATTACATGACACTTAATTTGTAAACACAACATACCGACACCTAGCACTGGATAGAAAGGATCATTAATGAGTCACTCTTCCTTCCCCCAAATATGAAAATCTTTACAATTCCAAATTTACTACAGTATGTTCTTTCCCTTTGGTATTTGAGCCTTTAGAGTGAATTCAGGTTGCACTTTTAAGCTTTTCCTCTACAGCAATGAGGACTAGATACACACCCCCCCCCCCCCTTTAAA
>NW_009600966.1:1083-21134 GCF_000690535.1 Cariama cristata
TTTGTGATGTAATCACATGACTCTGGGAGCTAGAACTTTAAGGAAAAAGCCAAATAGAGGCACATTCATACCACGAGTTCTGCGGAATACTGGTTAGCACAGATTTAACACTGAGAAATACACCATTGGAGTGTAATTGTATAAATACCGAGATCTGACTTTTCAATATAGAAAGAGTAGCAAAAAAATTCCGAAATCAACTGTGCGCTTCCTGAGGAAACCTCCCAATGTTATGAATTAACCAGTGTTCTCAAATAGTCTCACTGTAGCTCAAAACTATTATTTATAAGCTTTGATATATTTATATTGATATATTTAGAAACATATAAGCTTTGATTTTAACAAACTACTTAAAATTATCATGGGAGTGGAGGAAGGCAGGCATCATTCACCTGGCCCTCTCCTTCAACCTGCTACTGAGGGTTTAACCCACACTGAGGGTTTCTTTCACATAATTCGCATTAATGTAGAACTATCACCAGAATCTGGGCCATGCTTATGAAGCACAGCAATGTTTTTCTGCTGTCAAACAAAGGCAGTTCCTTAATGCTTAAAACTAGGTCCCGAAGATTACCTTGAACGTAATCAGCTCTTTATTTCTAAGCACATTTCTACAGATAGATGCTTCTATTTCATTGCCCCAAACTCCCTGTCTTCACCTACATCAACAAAATTGTCTCCCATAACTCGCATGAAATTCATCAATGACTGTATCCCTTATATACCACAAGTCCTGATTTTGTCTGACTTTTTAAAAAGAAAAATACTTTGCCAGCTTGAGCCCCTTGTTGAAAAGTTAAGCAAACCACTAGTAAAAATACTTAAACCCTTCATATGCAAGTGAAAATCAAACCAAATTTTCTAAGCAAGGTCACAAATACATAGAATGAAAATGTATTGGCAGAAGGGGAGAGATGGTATTTCCTCACCTTTCAGATTAGGATTTCAGAGAATTCTTTCCTTCCTCTGCAATGCGATAGTCAGGAGGGTAATATAAAAATAAAAATAAGTCAAACTGATACCAGTCTAGTAAAGTAGACTTTAAAAACTGAAAAGTATTTTAAAAAGTCAAATTTCTCTTGCTTATGATTTAAAAAGAAAATTATAGTAACTTTTTGGAAGATTAAAGTTTTTTTCTCCAACTATCTTCATTTTGTTGTCACTTACACTGCAAATCTAATATCAAAGTGACAGCCTGCTTAATTTTTAGCAGAAAGCCCTCAATATTCAAAATTATCGATTTCATTGTGAAATTGTTTATGAATAATACTCTAGGCACCAGCTTTTCAAATAATGCCCTGCAGGCAAAATAGTCTTTCCACCTGTAGCAGCAGAACATCCATTTCGGACATCACGTGCACTGATCTTGTCCAGTTTACAGTTTCTAGATTTCATGCTTACGCTTGCACAAAAAATATTTTTGAAGCAAAGAAGAGTATTACATGTTAATTCTGAGAGGAGGAAAACCATATTTTACAGACAAACTGGTAAAGGTATATGAAGAAATGCTAATTTTTCTACCATTCTCCAAATGGAGACCTGCAGATGAACTATTGTGCCTGAACTATTGCATGATGAAATTTTAAATAAAATGTGCAGGCATAACAATTAAAGTATGCTAAAATCAGCTACCATCAACTGATTACAATCAGATATTTATTAGGCTTATTACCAGAAAAGCAAAATTTTTCCACTGACAAAAAAAGCATGGAATGTCATCCCAGCCACAGTTTCCACACTGCAGTTGCTTCAGTGAATTCAGAAATTTATTTCAGAATTCAGAATTTTAGTCAGAAGGGAACAATTTGTAGGATTAGGACCATAACTACTTTTGGAAAAGAAATTGAAAAATTACAAAAACTACACATTTCAAAATATTTTCAAGAATTTAAGGGAATTCTCTTGTTGCCACTAATTGACAAGCAATGAACACTTGCAGCACAGCAGCAGAGGTCTGAATATGAGAGCCAGCACAGGCAATTGGTTCCCAATGCTGAGGTTTGCCCTGTGGCAGGGTCACTGCCGAGCGCTAAGTCTTCACTGCAGACCTTGTAGGTTGTGCCTTGCCCCTTCCTAAGCTGAGGTTTGAATTTTTGTTCCCTGCAAATACGTTTCTCAGGTGTGCCAGCGGTGGTGGTAAGGGTGATGGAGTCATGAGATACCTTTACTGATAGGACAGTGCTCATTATTTTGTCCTCATCCTTTGGGAGTCAGAGTTCAAATGTGCTGAAACTGTTTGACCTAACCAATGTTGCAAGATGAAGAAGTCCTTCCAGGTCAGAATCCAAGCAGACAGTGCATGCCAGGAAAGGCAAAATCCTCACCTTTCACCTTGGTTACTTTTGCTGTACCACTTCTGTGGATGAAGAGGACTTCAATCTAAAGAGCTGTCAAGGCAGTATCTTCAAAATAACATGTTCAAGCAAAACCAAAACAAGGCTGAATAATAAAGTGGAATTTATGAACAAACACAATTTCACTTCAACTTGTGACACCACATGAAAAATGAAAAATAATAATGTTAGTAGAAAGAATCTGGCCTGTTTTGATGTTTAACATGTGAGTCAAATGGAGACTTTGTGAATGTAAGGGCAAGAGGTTAAACACCGTAGTAGGCACAGAGTTGATAACTTCTATCAAATTGAACACTGCAATTCATCCAGTCAGATTAACTGATCTCACAGCCAGGTTATGTAGAATAAATTAATAAATGAACTTTGGTATTCACCTAGAACCCAAAAGATGTCATTACGTTTTCTCTCAGTTTGGGATGACTTGGAATGTGGTTGTTTTTTATTTTGAAACTAAGTTTTGTTTTGTCCTTAGATGGTTAAAACCAAAAATAAATAGTTGTACCAACTAACAACTATAATCACATTTCATTATGAAAGCAAAGAACCTACCACACAATTCTGAAATGGAGAATAAATATTAATTAATTCCATACATTAATCTTCACTTCAACCAGTTTGTTAACAAGGCACAGACACTCTCACATTCACCGGTCTCAGCTCCTCACATCTGTGGTTGGACTTCCCGTTGAAGAGGCAGGAGGTTTTAGCTGTAGACCCTCCTCAGCCTCAAGGAGTTGTCACCTTTATCTTTGTCACCTTCAAATCACGTGTCACTCTCTACACAAGTTTCAGAGGAGAGATGGAAATGCCAGTGGTGAGGCACTTTCTTGAGAAAAGGGTTTCAGCCTCAGATGGGAACAGAGTTCCTATGGCATATAAATGTCTGCTATATAAAAGGGAGGCACTGTCTCCACATGTATAAAGAGCTAGGTATTTATTCATGCCCAAAAGGATGGCTTAGTCCACGAGGGGGCTTGAATCCAGAATATCCTAGTTAAGGAATACGCCTCCCACCTGACATACTGCAAATACATTTGTTAGGCACCTCTCTTTGTGAATGCCACACTGAAAGCCCAGACCATGGATATAGCAGAATTTCTGAGATGCCTCAAAAATATCCGAAAGGCCTGATTTTGAAGCCGTATTGCTATCCCTGTGTGCAGTCCACTGCAGATCAGTGTAGGGTCAGGACTTCAAATGCCACAAACACATGTGAATAATCAGATCTTTGCATAATGCTCCGCGTTGCACATAATACACACGAAATAATAAAGTCAGGAGAACTCCCAGGTTCTGCAAATACCAAAATATTTCTCAGCATTCCTATTTACTTTGTAGTACAAGGAAAACGGTTTCTTTTTTTCTTCCTCCTGGGCATGTAACCCAAGATATACCGTATGACAGGAAGAGCACTAGCAGCTCAGATCTTTTAAACTAAATGAATATGAAGTCTCTTTTGTAAGTTCAGCAAGAGGTCCGGCTGCCTGTCCATGTCATTTAGTGAGATGTAACACTTGTAGACATGTCCAGAAAGAGCCATACTCCACATCAGCTGACAGCAAAGTAATCAGTTCTGAGACCCAGGTTAAATATCTCTCCACTCTTTGCACCTCAAAAACCACATGATGAAACTCAAACGAAAGCTGTTAAAAACAGGGAGGAGAGGAAAAAAAAAAAACTCCTTTCCTGTCACATAATAAATTAGATCCTAATGTTTATCCAAGCTCAGCAAAACAGCAACCTCTCCCTGCTAGCGAGTTTTGGACAGCGAGGTGTCAAGGTCTGGCCATGCCGAGCTGCCTTCCCTGCCGGCAGCGTGGTTCTGAGGACAAACACCTGCTGCCACCCATTCGCCATGAGGAAGAGCTTCTCACCAGAAGGCAAAGGAGCAAAACGCTCCTCCATTCGCTTCACAGCAGCACGGGGTTGCATCTGCTGCTTTCTCTGCCCACAGAGTGCTTTATGGTTCATTTGTACTGAAATTTCCTTTGTGAGCCTCAAAGCCACCCTACGCTAGCACAAAACCTCTGCTGAAAATAGTCCAAGACAGCCTACGCATTTTTTTTTCCTTCTGAGTCGAGCCGACGGTACCTTATTTACTCCTTGTCCTTTATAGATGACTTAATGACTTACCAGCAAAAAGCATTTCGAACACATTTCAGGCATTTCATACCAAAATGAACAGATGAAAGAACAGGATTTTTGCCAATAGCGCTGATTATTCTTTTGTCAGTAGATAGACATGACCTGGACTATTCTGTTACCGTAACAAATGTCTCCGAGGTTGCTAGACAGAAGAGACGCTTTGCCTGAGGGAGAAGGAACAAGAGAGGAAGAGGCTGGAAGGTGGCCTATAGAGAAGAGGACAGAGGTAATTAATGGTTATGCTCATATATAAAGATAAGTGCACTAGTAAATGTGTCAGCCCTTCGGCAACAGAAGCCATGACTTCTAGAAATCATGCCTTGACACAGTTCTTTACATCGACATTTTATTTATATAATATGGGTCTACATGGACCTATGTCGGATTTAGGCAAGTGTAAATCAAATCAGAATTGGCTGCTCTGAAATTTCAGAGGGTTTTGAGTCGGACTTACTGCATCTGATAGGAAGAAAAGTCTCCACAAAACACACAAGAAACTGGAGACCTGCAGAAAACTCTTAAAAGACCAGATGAACTTACATGATTTATTTTAATGGGAATCATACCTATATCAAGACCATAAATATTTTCCAAATTTAGCTGCTATTTCTGCAACCAAAACCACACATGCCCACTCAAGTACAAACACACCGAATTTGAAAAAGTTTTCAGCTTAGTTTCAGCTTCAGTTCTGCAATCTGCAGTTCAGAATTATTGCAGCTGTTGTCTTTTTTGTATGGATGTACAGTGGCAGAAATCTCATTGAGCTAGACAGAATTTCTAAAGCAGGTATCATTTATTTCAATCTGCAGTGAAATATACCCCTAATATCTAATGGAAATGTAGGCTACACTAAGTGAGTGTACTGATTTCAGTACATCGTCAAATAGGTTTTTTTGGAATGATAATGAAAGATACCTACCTAAAAGTGCATTCAGTTATAAGTTCAGGGCAATAGGGTTGTGCATCATTGAGCTACGCATTTTTTTTAAAAAAGAATACTTTTAGGAAAGGCCAGATTCATGTGACATATTTATGAATAATATTGGAAGAAGAAAATGTCTGGAGTCAAGAATTCAGAACCAGCTGTGATAATGCAGCTCTTGACTAACTAGAACAGGTTTGGATACATTCCACTTGGCTGACCACCTACATCATGAACCCATTTACCCTTGGTTGCCTCTATAATCAGTGGAGTGAGAGAGCCACTCCATGGGAGTGATTCAGATCTTTGGTGTGGTCCATGAATCACTTGCTCAAGATGCTTGTCTCTTCTCATTGACTACAGAGGGAGCGTAGGGCAGCTGGACTCCTGCCGCAGTTAGATGTCTAAACCAGCATGAGATGAATCTGGGCTGGGGTGCTGGGTATGTGCAAGAAACAGCACAGCTTGTTTGTAGGAAAGCAAGTAAAATGAATGTGAATGTCCACAGAAATAAGCAGTGCTAGTATCAGCTTCATTGCTTTGGATTTAATATCCTAAGGTTTGTCCATCTGGTTAATTTTAACTGGTCTGGAATTAAATTACTGTATTTGCAAGACTGGACCCTAGAGCTTCAGAGCCATGGCACTCTCTCAGAATATGTAAAAAAATCAGTTACCAAGAAAAAAGAACTATCTTATTTTTATTCCATAACAACTTGTATACGCATGCACTGATCCCAGAGAGAGCTCTACTGACATTGCGCCTTTCACCTGTTTACTTTGCAAGACCCGAAGAGAGAACAGGAGTTGGTTTCTATGTGGATCATTTCAAAACTGACGCTTCAGCTTTTACAATGTTTTGAGACCTGTTAAGAGAACAAATAAAATTAAAAGATTGTATTATTAAAATAATATATGCAATGAGCTTTATGAATAGTCTGAGTAGAGTAAAAAGGATTTGCATGTGAAGTAACAATTCTGTTCCTATAAATCAGAGTTTGAAGAAAAAAATAGGGGTTTTTTCCACTTTGCTCTGCAAAGGTTCCTACTGTTTCAAGTGGCTTTGGAGTAGGCACTAAGCAAAGCGGACCATGATTTCTATGTACTCAGGATCCTCTATTATTAGTCCTTCATACTGTAATAAAGTAGATAAAAGCAGTTAAAAAATAAAGAGATCTCAAATAGCACTTAAGCCTATTTTTAATCCTTAACTGACTAGATTTCAAGTAACATAGCTTTCCTTACATGCACATTGCCTGCATGAAATTGTATACAGCAGTCACGATCTTCATTATTCAGATGCATGCTGAATTGAAATATTAACCTGTGTATGTGAAGATAATAATGTTGGTAAGGTATTAGTCCCAAATTGTATGTGTGTAAAGAAGGCAAAACGATTTTTTTGTGCAACCAGCTTCAGCTTACAGGCAAATTAAAATGTAAATAACGCTTTCAGTGAATCACTACTTTAAGTACATGAGTTAAATGTTTATTTTCACCATTTTAGACCTCCCCACTGTCTTCATAGTATTTGCTAAAAATATTAATTTGCTAAAACAAATTGGCTGAGATGGTGACTAAAAAACAATACAGCCTCGAAGTGATGTCATAAAGAAAACTGCAACAGATAAAAAATTCTAAAACCTATGGAAACTTGCAATGGCAGCAGTATGGTTTGCCAAAAAACACCCCCAGTTTCAAGGTGATCCTAAGGCTCAGATGAAATTGCCTGCCAATAAATACACTGTATTAAACTGCTATCAAGAAAGTTCATTTCCAAATACTATTTTCCTATTCTGATTAATAGCAATACTGCCTAGGCGACCAAGTCATTTAAAACTAAATTTCACCTTCGGCATTTTGAGAAGAAGAAGGTTACTAGGTCAGGATCTGACATGGAAAATAAGTATAGGTATAAGCCATATAATAGCAAACATTCAGCTCCAACCACATACTAGTAGCCTTAAGCAGCAGAGTGACATTTAAAAGCAATCAGAGGCAGAAGAGAACCTTCAGGGAAAACAGACAATACTTCAGAAAAAGCAGCTCTACTTTTGCCAGAGGAAAAAGACCTTTGGGAACAGTGCTCAAGTCAACTTGAAACAAATATTAAGAAAAATAATAGAAATATAATAAGTGGTCCCTTTCCTCTTTTGCAATATTATCATAGTGTCTTTTTAAGTAAATTCTGCTTGCTTCTGTATTGGTCTGTCCTTACCCTTCAGCGGCACATATGCGCCATAACGTGTACACTACTCTAATGTTTAACTAACAAATACATGAAAGGTAGCACATGCCTGTCAACATATAAGCCAAGAGAGCTGTAAGTGGTTTCATCCCTAGCTTTTGAAGAAACGCCATGACTTTGAGCAAAATTGCCTGCAAATCCATAAACCCAGAGCATGCAGCACGTGGCCTGGGCAAGTCATGCAGTGGGGAGGAGAACCTGCAGAGCCTCACGGAGAAGGCAGGATGCCAGCAGTATCCTCTCTAATGTCAATAGAAGCGGTAGCTGCCTCTGCACTGCCGTCCTTGCACAGGTTATCCCTACCACTGGATTCACATTTCACTTAAAGAAAGGCAGTTTCAGGGTTCCTGTCTGAAATGATAATTTTAGTGCTGCTAAGATATCCTGGTGTTGAGATGTATGTGTTAAGGATGCCTAAGTCCTTGTCGAAGCATCTTTTTTAACAATTAATAAAAACACAGTGAGGCCTCGTGTCCCTTCTTGGCTTGCCATCGGGAGCATGTCCATTACTAGCCTGGCCAAATTTACCTTCGCCCTACACAGGAATCTCCTCTGTAAAACTTATGGTCAGGGAGCACGCGAAGGATTTAAAAACTGATGAATGCCTTCTGCGGGCCTTGGAATTGGAAGTTTAGAGGATCCAGAGCAATCAGTACATAATCAGAGAGTCTAAATACCAGTAATTCACCTCTCAACTATAAAGGCAGTGTACTTCAGTAAAATCTCCTCCATTGTTAATAATCATCATGTACAATACTTACGTCTTCCAGAGAGAACACCTAATTCTCCTGACTTCAATAGCAATTTCTCAATTATACAACTGAGGTGGCCCATTTCTGCGTCCCCTTCTAGAAAAAAAAAATAAATCTGTTGTTAAGAACAGAGCAAGACACACGCGGCTTCAGATAGGTACTACTAGGCAGTATTTACATCGGAAACTGAAACTAATGCTGCCATAAGTAACTATATTAACCTCCTGTTTGATATTGGCCCAACATGGCTTTCTGTCTGTCCCAAAGACACAAGTGCCAAGTCCCAGATGAGGCTTGGCTTTGTGTGTACAGTAGTACCCACACTGCAGTGCTGTGTACAGAAACTCACGGCAAAACGTGATGGCAGGGATAACGGTGGAAACGGACTCCCACCACACACCCCCTCATATGGACACTCATGAGGACAACCACCGCAGTTCATATTGCCTCCTCTAACTGGAGTCAGACTTCATATGTGCAGGTTGTGCTTCTTGATCGATCCCTGTGGGTCACTCCTCTGAGTTCAGACATCTTACAGGAGTGTCTTTATCTTCAGCTGAGGTTTGATCCAGTGTGTCCTCAGCTGCCATTAAGGTCTTCACGTGTAGTCTTTTGACTCATCTTACCTACCAACAAAAGATTTATCCCTGTGTTGTGCCAGATAATACTCTTAGTCACTCAAGTTTTCTTTTCGCCTTTTTCTGTTTGCCTGAACGCCTTGTTCCTTTGTATGGAGGTATTTACATAGCTTTTGTCAAATTACAATTAATTAATGCTGGCAGTTATTAAATAAAAAGCCATTTACAATCTAGCTGCTGAAAGTAAGATTACATGGCATGTAGCTTGCAAGAGAAAAAAAAAACAAGAGAAAAAGGTATGAAAGGTAGTCCTCTCCCTGCTCTTGGTTAAGAAATCATTATTTCTAGGAAGGTGGACAAAAGCTGAAAAAGTCTTGTCGTTGTCTTAAGTTAATCCTTAAATGAAGTGAGAACAACAAAAAAAAAACATTTAGGAAATGGCTGAAAGCCATGTGTAAGATATAAAGGGGAATAACTCAAAACAAAAAAACCAGCAGACCTGACATGGTTCATCTGTGCCATAACAAGCAGGGCAAATGATTTATTTCAAGGCTAAATTCCTTCTTCTCCTGAACACAGTTCATATTAAAGACTCTTTGACTATACCATCTGTTTGAATTGTAATTCACATTTAAATGAGTCAACATAAATACTGACTCGCAAACAGGTTCTAGCTTAGGCCTATATGTTAAGTTGCCACAATACACTTAAGCTTTTGTGCAGAGTTAGAGGAATATTGGTCACTTTTTCCTTTCGTGTTACAATCAATCCATCAGGCAGTACTCCAAATACAGGTCAGATCCTCTCGCAAATCCAAATAAACTTATAACTTCCCTTTATCCCTTAAACAATTTTAAATAATGATGCCTACAACTTCCAGGAATCATTAACATTTCTTCATACATGAATGTGAAATATTAAGTCTAGACAAGGTGAGATTAATTTGGCAGTTTCAGTCTAGTGAACTGTTGCCCTTGCCACAAAAGCCATCGAGGAACTTGGCACTAACTCATTCTTTGTACTTTTTACCAGTGAAGGCAAAGACTGAAATGGCAGGGACTCGCGTATCTTATGCTATAATCATTTAAGGGCAGTGTAAAAGTGCATGGAGAACAAGAAGGAAGGATTCTTCCATTCGCTTTCATCAGGTATATCGTTTCTAAACTGCACGGTTGACTAATTTCTTTGGTGTCTACAGCTGCTGCCTGCAAGAGCAGAAGTAACACAGAAGAGAACAGAGGGTTAATATCAGCATCACAGACTTTGTATTGACCCAAAGTATTAGACTGAAGGAAAATGCTGAAAATTATAGTCACCGATGACTGCTCTAATGTATACTAGGAATTAAGCCAACTTGCATTTAAATCTGCAAGATTAAAACAATGGCTTAAAATCACTTTTGCTCTGCCTAATCTTGAAGATGCAGCAGCTGGCCCTGAATTTGTACTTAGTATTTAGTGTTGGCCCAGAAATACATCATTGTTTCTAGCAAAACTAGGGCTGCTCCTGGCGATTGTCATAGGGATTTCTTTACAGAGAGAGTATACAGCTTATAAGCGATAGACATAAGTTTGAGAAGCAGTATTGAGAAATAGTCCTGTCAGGAAAGTCTTGTTTTCCAGATTATATCAAATAACTTTACTTAAGGGTGTGTGTATGCATGCATACGTATACACACGCTATACACACACACATCGAGAGAGAGAGATGTGTATATACACATACACAAGCATATCAGGATTTGGGAGGCATGTAATTTTCATGTCCAACACTTTCTGTCTCTCCCGTAATAAACTGTACATTTTCCTTTCACCAAAATAACATGGCACAAGTGTGATTGCAATATACCTTTAAGCGATGTACAAACAGTAATGTTCCTTGCAAGTATTCAGCATTTACCTGCTATGTATCCACAGATACTCTGCTAACAGGGGGAATGTTCAATATAAGTGATAACACAAAACTAAGTTCTGCAGTACCAGATTTTTGCTAGGAACAGAATCGTCTAATTTTATGCCAGCCAAAATCTACAGTGACAATTTAAATTTTAGGTACCAAATCCAGCGATGTTTTGCTGGATTGGGTTGTTTCGTCATACATTCTGCAGAAAGGTCAGGGTCTCCAGTAGCAGCAATGGGGAAGGTTCTCGACTCCCAATTTTAAGTGCTCACAGAGATAGCATCTCTTACCTGTCTGTTTGCAGCCAAAATGCTGCAGAGAAGCCTGCATATATGGACACCAGTTAGTTCTTAGCAAGGTTTACGAGTGCACAATGGAAGGGTTTTTCAGCTCTGAGCGTTCAGTTTGGTTGCACGATTAGAGGCTTTTTTGTCTGCCTTTAATAATGCCACCTTTGTAGTACCAAAATATGTGACCAAAAGAAGCTGGCAGCATTCTTTGGCCAGCAGCTCCCCATTACTTCTCTTTCCATGGAAAAAACAGGAAGCTGCCACCGCTGCTGTAACGTTTGACATGATAACATTTCAAAAACAGGATATTCCCTGACCTGCTCACAGGTACCATGGCAATTCCATCCATGCCCGTGTTTCCCTAGCTGAGGTTGTCACATCCTATTTGAGTACATTAAAAACCACTGGAACAGGCTGTCTGAATAACTAGGGATGGTTCAAGAAATGTCAAAGTCCTCTTCAAACCACCAAGAAAACAAGTGTTTGTCCTCCCTCAGGCTTGTGTGTTACAATTATTCAACATTTAATGATGGCAGTGGGGGTGGGGGCGGGGGGTGTGGTGTGTGGTGAGTTTGCAGGAGGGAGATAAGGGATGAAAGTAAAAGTAACTACTTTGAGACTGTAGGTCTAGACACTTCTGCAAACCTTAATTCACAGAATTAAAGACAGGTGAAATCTGTCTTTGGCTTTCAAGCTGCAAATGATCTGGTCCTTTAACACTACTCAGTAGCTTATCCAGTGGAAATGATTACTGGAGAATCAGGAATTTCTAGGGCTGAGGATTTCGCACGCTGATGAGGATTCCCACTTTAAGCAAAATGAGGAGAAAGGAGGAGATATACCTAGGGAGAAAATCATGATCAGAGTATCCTGTGCCATGCTCCAGCTGCTTTTAGTTACCCACAGCGGCCGTACGGAGCACAAGCATCAGTTACATATGCTGAGGAGCTCAAGGACTGTTTGGGATCTTGGCTAAGCACTGAAGCGGCTTGGACAACTTCCTTCTCCAGCATTTTATTCTTGTATGGAATACAGGGTGGAAAATTAGGGTCCAATCCACAGAATTACTCTTACAATCAAAGTCCACAGTTTGTGGATGCCTCTTGCTCACATTAAGGTACTTACTCATGTTACTGTTTTATTATGTTTGTCTTATTCGCTCATTCAGTCTCATTCGGTCACATGAATAAAGGTTCAAAGTGAGTCAGGGCTGGAGTGCTGGTAACTATGAAGTTCCAGGAAATGAAAGGAAAAAATACTGCATGGAGAGAAAGGGCCTTATAAATACAGTCATCCAGATATACTGTAACATTTAATATCCCTTAAAATTCACAGGCCAGATGTGGAATTTGACATTTTGATTTAAAGAATCACATGTACCATATGGAGACATGAAGTTCTTTAGCATGAAAGTGCTGGTTTTTTGTAAAAAGTAGAATACGTTTTACAGAACATTGTATGAGCAGGTCCACAGTGAATAACTTATTTAGGTGGTATATAACAGAGCTGCAAGCAGCTGCTAGCTAGAAATGTATACTTTGCTGGTTTTACCTCTAATTAGTGTTAATTCATCTGAATATATATTGGCTACTTCATGCATAAATGTGCAGTTAGACACACAAGTTTGAATTTTACTGTTCAAGCTGGATCCAGAAATGGAAGCGCCTTGTGCTAAACTGGTGGTTAGAAAAATGTTGAAAGTAAATTTCTTAACATCTAGCCCTGCGCTCTTTTGTGCGCCCTGTCCCAATGGGGCAGTGGAACCGAAAGAATTCAGTCAAGGAATTTCATTTTACATTCCTGCACTCAGACCTTGGATTTTTGACACGGTCACTGACCAGAGACTGCAGCAAATCTCACAATTAGTAACAGCTTCCAAACATCTTTCAGCTGGCTGGGATAGCCAAAAGGTAGCATGCTGCAGCCGCATGCCCCGTGTACTGCTGTGCTCGGCGGTTGCCATGGGAATAATGGCTTTGGGGGTAATTCAGGCTATCCAGGGTTTCCCATGTTAGAGACTTTACAGCTGGGAAGCTGTGACTAAATTCTGCTCACATTGAACATAACGAAAAAAAGAGAGGATGTGGATCCCAGAAACCATGGGCCCAGACCTGCCAGGTGCTGCACCCTTTTAATTCACATATTCTCTGCAACTTTTTTTTCAAAATTTGGCAATATGCCTAGAAGCGACAGGAAGCACCTCTCAGGGAGACCACTGGCGGGGAAAAAAAGATAAGCATTTAGCTTGATTGTTCACATATTGACACTAATGACAAGAAAAGTTTTGTACCTTAGTTTTTATACCAATCCTTTCTCACGGTTTATATGCTCACTGTATATAAAATCTGGTACCAGGTTTGCATACCAAAAAAAAAAAAAAAAATCACTTACCAACTTTTGTACAGAAATGCAATCTTCATACATCCCTTTGGACAAATCTTTGCCACAGGTAGCGTGTACACTTGCAGAATAGCTGTTAAAACCCTTTTAAAAGTTAGACCACACTAAGAAGTGCTCACTGATTAAATTCTGCACATTATTTTCTGAAGTTAATACTCCTGCTGGGATCAATAGGAATAATGGAATTAAGAAATGGAAAACGTTACAAAAATTGTGAGAATTTTTAATTGCAAGATTATTGCTTTACGTAAAAGTTTCATAAAACCAGGCTCACCTGTAAATAAAACGCCTACCACAGAAAATCCCAGTTGTATGGTTTTTACATCTCTGATGACAATGGTCCAATTTTATCTCTGTGTAACTTCACACAGCACAAGAGCCTGGTCTGAACGCTTGAACACTATGAAGTAAATAAAAATGCCAGTTTGATAACTTTTTAAAGCATTACACATACAAAGTTGACATTAAGCTGCTTTCCTTAGCAAAGGTACTTACTACATTGTACTGGAGATGTAATCCTCAAAACCTCTTTTAGAGATGTTGTTTTTTATATACCAATCTCTTCAGAGTCTTAGAGAGTACATACAAATACCTTAACTTTGCTAAAATAGCTGGTTATTTTGAAAACTGTCTTAAGTACTGTGACCTGCCAGAAACACAGCATTACTCTTCTCTTTGACAAACTAAACCCCAAGCTGAAAGGAAAAGCCATGTTACTATCCACACAAGAACAACTGTACATGTGGTGTATTTGGAAAATTATGAAACTGATCAAATCACAGGAATTACTGAATTTAAATTCAATCAGTATTACCAACTTCAGATATTGTAGTAATGTGTATTGTATCATATTTTGCAAGAATAAGCCTGTGTTATTTTATTTTTAGTCTGTTTTAAGAAATGAATGTGTAATGCTTTCAAGAATGACACAGTAGCAGGAATAGTTCTGTGGATGAAACTTATGCCTATTTAGTGACTAAGAGTGCCTGTAAATTTATTCCACGCGGATTCCCACGCAGAAGCCTACATTAATCTGCACTTTCCCGGCAGCTGAGTAAAGCTGTGCTTACTTGTCTCCCCAGAACCCATTGCAACACACCCTCTTAATGTTAACTAATCCTCAGCTACAAAAATTTTTGCCAAGACAAAGATAGATTCTTCTACAGTTCTTGAACCTTCACTCAAAGCTCTGTCCCCTACCCCTCATCTCACCCTCACAATGCCTATTTTTATGGTGTATGGTTGAAACAGTGAACTAGCTTCTATAATTCTACCAGTGCATCCTTGCAATAAGAACACTGGCAGAGAAAAGTAGTAATAAATCAACTTAGAAAAACATTTTCCATGCTGGAACACATTTTAAGGACCTAGGTGATCCATGCAGTGAATGAGAACAGCAGCAGAAACCACCTTTTGATAATTGTGAAAGAAACAGAGTGATTAGAAATAAATTTACATTGAAAAATACTCAACCAAAAAGCCTGAATTAAGAACATGCTGAGTTCCAGAGAGAGCTCAGAGATACAGTGTGTGTTAATAAGCTTTTTGCGTTAGACAATTAAATGAAGCCATTAGATTTCAGAAAGTAGCTAATTATTTTAGGATTGAAACAAAGGCTGGAGGAAATACAGCTGCTTGTGTGTGGGGAATGGAGAAAAAGGAAAACAAAGCATTGCATTTGAAATATTCATGACAACCAATTTGTATAAGAGCATTTTAATTAAAAGTCTAGAAAACTTCTTTTAACTCAGTAATGAAAATACTACAATCTAAAAAAAAAAAAATCAGTATGTGATATATAATCAAAATCTTCAAAAGCCATAGGGAATGGCAAGCAAGTACTGAAAGGGACTTTGAAGTGACATGAAAAAACAATCCTCCAAAACTGAGAATTCTCCTGAGATGACACTTTTTACTCTCAACATGTTTTGATGTGTTGTTTTCTCGAGGCTGCAAGAAAACAAGACTCTCAAGAGACCATAAAGAAAAGGTTTTAATAATTTCTCACAGGCAGATTCTCTTGTAGAGTATCATAGAGGATTTGATAAAATGGGTAATTAAGTTACCTGTCTTACACGTTCAAAGTTTTAATTGCACAGTAACACTTCAGTGCCAGTATACACTTCACAAAACACTGAAGCCTCTATCAATTCAACTTCTGAACACATCCTCTAAAAGCCTGAACAGGGTTAGAATAAGCTATAAGCTATGGTTTTAATTAATTATACAACAAATACAACATCCTTACCACAGCATGACTAGCATAGGAAAAATAAGGAAACAATTGTAAGGCACTTACAGAAGGCCTGTCTCCCATACACTGCACTGCAACTCAATTTTAGGCTCCTGTGGGCTGGCAGAGAATTTTTTTTTCTTA
The DNA here is from genome assembly GCF_000690535.1 of Cariama cristata. Classification (NCBI taxonomy): domain Eukaryota; kingdom Metazoa; phylum Chordata; class Aves; order Cariamiformes; family Cariamidae; genus Cariama; species Cariama cristata. The sequence goes on from NW_009600966.1 coordinate 17,051, forward strand.
CACTTTCCTCAGTGACAGCATTCAAATGCTACTCCTGCTAGGGAAACCATAGCCTTTTTAGCACTTCTGAGAAATTCAATGACAAAGATTTTGCCTTTTTTTTTTTTAAAAAAAAAACATTCCAAGAAGGACATTGGTAACGTAACACCTGTTTAGCACCACTCCTTGCTGTAAAAGTGTCCTTAACATAATATCTTCTCCCAAATAGAGATCTCATCATAGATACCAATCCCGTAATATAAAAAACCAGTTCAATTTATTTTGTTTTTAAGGAAGTATTTTTTAATGAAATGTGCACAAAATCATACAATATAAAACTTTAATTCAAGTTATAAAAATGTGTATTTGAGTCCAAAATACTTCATTTGAAAATAAAAGATTGCTAACTGCATCACAACACATTTTCTTACAAATTGCACCCTTTTCCCTTACCCCTCCTCCCAATAAAAAGTTTTTGTTCCCTTTGTTCCAGTTTGTTTCATTTGATTTTGTTCTCACATAATCAACTCTTTAATCTCTAATAAAAAGTTTTAATTGGCCCTGAGGTACTGCACAGATTGATGCAGTCTAGGTCATTGCTTTCATACACAGTAAAACATCCATTCTGTACAAATTCTTAAAGAACCAAGAGTTTATCTTCTGAGTCAGAATATTTCTTGTAGCTGATGAGCTTGGCTACAAAGTTATTGCTACTGATTCTTAAAATATCCTGGTTATATGCAGTAGGCAGTATACTTCTTTTCATATTCCAGATAAATCTATCTTTGTGAACTAGAAGACTTACTACAAGTGGATAAGAAAAACATGTTACCAGACAGACTGAACTTGGAACTGTTGCAGAGCTGTTTCACCGCAAACATAACTCATCGTGCTAACTTCATTTCTACTCCACTCTGCTCACAAAGATTGCTTAGAGGCATGAAGGAAGTCTGAAGTAGTAATTTTCTTTAAATACTGTAGAATGAAGACCATATCTATTAAACAAATCCTCCAAAACATTTGAGCTAGTCATTTAGTTGAAGTACAGCACTCTATCTCCTACTGGAAATCTGGAATTGACAATCAATACTGACAAATATTGGAGCCAAGTACGTGGAGCACCTGCCCACGTACCTGCTCAAAAGGCAGACAAGTGGGAACTTCTGTATTACCCATTGTTCCTTTGCTTGGATACAATCACTGATACTTAATATACTATGATTAGAAAAATACTTGTGAGAATCATTTAAGGAAAAACCTTAATGAAAAGGTATGTTCACATTACAGCAGTTTCCGTTAACTACAATCAAGTATACAAGTGTCATTGTCTAAACTAGAGGCACCAACTGCAACAAAAACTTGAAAATTACCAATGTCACAACATTTATGCAGAGCAGTGGCATATTATATGCTGATACCCGGCCCTCACAGCAATGGCACCATGTAAAAAAAACTTGAAAAGGAGCTCAAAGTCACACAGATACAGTAGCAAAAAAGAAGCCTCTCGTCTTCAAGTATCTACTTATGTAGTTAGAAGGACGTTTGCAGTAACAAACAATCGTACTCATTCAAGTGTAACAATTTCAGAGGACTTTTCCCACTCACATAGGGGATAGTCCCGAGAAGCCTCTACAGCTCTGCATGGCTTAAAGCTTGTGCAATTTTTCCAGCCTTAGGTTAGGCATGAAGGCCATTTTTTGAAGTCTGTTCCAAATTAAAGCTGAAAACTCAATCTGGTCTCATTCATAAATCCTTTTTCCTCTACAAGTTGCTTAGAATAACTTTCAAAAAATGTCAAGGAACAGGAATGAACTAAAAAATTGAAAAGGACTTGGAAGAGCTATTGGATCTGGAGCGACCTTTGAAGAGAACAAACTGTGGTGAATAACATCTTCACAGGGTATCACTAGAGAAGTCTGTACTATGTATTTGCTCTCAGTAGGCTTTCACACCCCTCCACTAAAAACAAATTAATTTGTTTTCTAGGTTTTTGTTACTGTACACACTTTTGTTACCAAGAGCACAGGTAACTGCAGCTTACTTCTGAGGTGAGCTGTAACTTCCAGCAGACATGACCAGACTCTGTGACATAGGTTATGAAAGGATTCCTAATAAAGGATCTTAAAACATTCACATTAGTAAAAAAAGGCTGCTGTAAACATCTGTGAGACATAATTTCTTTGATAGTTTCAGGAGAACATTTCCTTCAGGACGATGAAGGCATTTGATACAGACGTTTGATTTCAACTAGTTCATTTTCAACCTAGGCACATTTTCTGCCAAGAAAAAGCCATTACAACTAGTTACTAGCCCGCTTGCACTGCAGTCTTGGGGCCCCAGGTTACTGTCGTCTTAGTATCCTTTTATGGAGAGCAAATGTATTCAAGAAATTATGGAAGATATTCTCTTATGCTACTCAAAAAGAAAACGCGATACACAGCTAAAAGGTCTACTCCTTCATCCTTTCACACTAGGTGTTATACTAGGGCACCAAAAAAAATTAAAAAAAAAAAAATTCCAACCTCCCCATGAAATTTTAAATCACAGTTGCCTCAGAAGCATCCCATGGATGTATTTCCAGAGAAGATATATCTGAAAACTACCTGCAATAAACCAAGTCTTCTCTTCAGGTGGGTGGTAGAACAAAGGTGTGAGAATTTCTACAAAATTGAGATTAGGTTCCCTAAAAGTGAAAATCTTTTAAAGGAAGCATCAAACTACAAAGTCTTACCTGAAAGGAATTTGTTTTTATGTTAATCTTCCTCTGACCACAAATCAACCTATTAAGGCATGTAAATCAATGGCAGAATAAGTAACAGAACCAATGCTATTTATTTTGGTTCAGAAGAGTAGAAGGCACTTTTACTTCTTTCACCTAGTTCCAGCGTTCAGTGGCAAGAGCTTCTGTTCAACTTTGTCTGCCACCAAATTCATATTACAGGCCCGAAGAGCTTTTATTAAGTCAGACACCTTTGCATCTTTTCCCTTCCATTTCTGCCACTCTCGAAGTGACTGAGCCAACTGTTCATGCAAGTTATATGGATTTGCTACCACTATTCTGTCAATCTTCACTTCAGAAACGCCAAGTTTTCGTATCAGCATTCTCCAGTCTCTCCCGACATTGTCACATATGACTTCCATAGCTGCCTTCTGAAGACCTGAAATAGCAGAAATATATCAAGTTAGTGATGGATTTACCAAGAAATAGGAGAAAATTTTTTAAAGTTGGTTTTTGTTTTTTTAGCGAAATGCTACTACTTTTGCTGCATCACACATACTGAAAGTCACACCGTGCTCTGAAAAGCCATTGTATATACTCGTAATGCCAAGTACACAGCACGATTTCCAAGAGTACATTCAACAAAAAAAGGGAAGAAACTACCACCCCAGAAAGCTGTTTGCAGCATATACTGCCCTCATGGTACGTTTCCAGGGTACAACACAGTCCCATACAGCAGTTAGTAGTGGAAGCACCCTCAGCAGTGGGCTCGGCTACAGCAGGCAGCTGAGGGCAGCCGTGCTCTGCGTTTGCTCTAAGCACAGCCACAGCTAGAGATCACGTACAGATTTACGGGGGTAGCTTGGGGTCAGGGGGGTCGGCGGCCGTTAAAAGTATAATCCACCTACGTTTTTCGTGCATATCTGGTTGATCATCAGGAGCGTAAACTTCTCCTTCCTCTACAAACTGGTTTAGCTGCGAGACCAAATCTTCTCTTTTAATGCTCTCAAGCAAGATGTGAAGGAATGACACCTTGTCGCGTGCAATCAGCTGCTGCTCGAGAAGGATGCTGAAAAAGCCCCCCCCGCCACTTTGGACAGCCTCAAGCCTCCTCTTCCCAATGTTGTCCCGGCAGAGAAACTTCAGGGAAGAAAGCTCACTGTCCGACAAGCTCGAGGAGAAACTGTGCAGCAGAGTCAAAAAAGGATCCATGGCGCCGAGGCCTACACCGCGACCACCACCAGGCCCGGGGCGAAACACAGGCCGCGCGGAAAGGCCGCCGGAGTCCCGTCCCCGCCCTCCGGGGGCGGACTGCGTTCCTGTTTTCACAGAGCGACTTCCCGGGAGGCCAGAGAGCACGGGGAGGCGCACGGAGACGAGATCCGA
>NW_009600967.1:0-3088 GCF_000690535.1 Cariama cristata
GGGCGAGGGGAGAAGGCTTCACGGTGGTCCCCTCCGCCCTCCCACACCCACGCCCCACAGGGCCCTGCCGTCACGTAGTCGGCCCTTCCATAGTGCTCACAGCGCCAGCCTAATCAATCCCTCCAGAATAATCAATAATCAAAAACAATAAAACACCACACTATCACTCAGGTTACAGCTCTAAACCCCAACCAAAAAGCATCAAGAGACTGGGACAAGCAATAATTTACATCTGCCGACACCAATAATTAAACAAGCAATAAGAAATCACCTCGATGGGGGCAGGAAGCAGGGTGTCCCGTGGCAGGAGGGGTGTCACAGCCAGGATCCAGCCCGGGTGGCAGGGATGGAGCCTGGAAACCCTCCCAGCCGGTCCCTGGAGCGCTCTGCCGGGGAGCGGGCGGCGAGTCCTCGTGCCTCAGTGACAGTGCCACAGCCGTCACGGATTACCTCCCTTGTAACCTCAGTCACTCGCCATCCACTACTAGAGCTTCAGGCCTTAAGCCGGCAGGAGGACACACACCCGCTGGCCCAGAGCAGAAGTACCGTATTTTACCTGTCCGTGCGTTTCTGCAGTCCAGTCTCCGCTTCATGGCCCACGTCCCTGAACCACAGCTTGGTGATTAGATCAGTCTAAGTTAGCACTTCTTTGCATTTTACCTTCTTAGTTCTTGTTCCAAATGACAGTTGTATTTGCTTACTCCTCCTCTTCTTCCCCCAGAAGGATCTGTCCCAATCTTAGAAACTAAGCCTTCAAGCAGAAAAGTGGGATCAGCCTGGCAAAGCCCTGGGTTTGGTAGCAGTAGAGCAGCTGTGGCTTCCCAAACGCATATAAATCCAACCCATAGGTATGAGCCACTCGTCTGAGCTGCCACTCGACCCTCCCAAACGAGCCCCACGCTGCCCGCGTTACTTGGCCGTGCACCCTCCTGGGCCGCACTCCCTGTCAGCAGCCAGGAGAGAAGCTCCAGCGAAAAGCAAGGCAGCTCCAGCCACAGACGGAGCCCAGCAGACCGCTGCAGCAGTGCGAAAGACAATTTTTCCTCCAGTAAAGACACGCCAAGTCTCCTGGTTCCCTGTGCCTCTCACTGAAACTGCCTGCTATAAAATCCAGTTGGAAAGTAAAACACAGTTTAAAAAAAAAAAAAGACAAACAGGATTTCCTGACTTTGCCTTGAGTAATGAAGTCAATACTGGGTTAGGCAGCACACAGGGTCCCTGTCAAGCAGAGGTTACAGGCGAGGGACATGGTCCACCTAGATGGGGAACGATGGGCAGCTGAGCCAAGAGACCACACAACGCTGCCATTTCGCTTGGCAAAGGGGCCAGACGCAAAACATCATGCAGAAACTGGAGCACAGTTACACTACGCCATAGTCTTCAGTCACTGTATAGATACATCCCACTTCCATAATCCGTCGCATCTTTAACCAAAGTGTAGAAGTACACCCATGTGAGATGACTGCGCTTCCCGCACGAAGACGGTTCTCATCCCCATCCTGGTTTTGCACCTTAACCTCAAGGCACCCCTAACCAGCTCCCATGGGCCTGGGGCAGGACAGGCCCGGAGGGGTCCCTAGGCCTGCCCAGCTCCGGGCGAACCCTCAGCAGAAATGCCTTCTCGGGGCTGAGGGCAAGGCTGCTCTCCTCCGCCTCCTCCCAGTCACAGCCGTGGTCACCTAGGCCGTCAGCCCAAACAGGGGCACAAGAGAAGTGCAAAAGCCAGTTCACCTACACCGATCCCCAACCCGGCTGCCACAAGACACCCAAATCTCTCCCGCTCTCCAGCCTGCAAGAGGCATTGCACCCAGGTGTTCCCACCTGGCCAAAAAGACCATCCATCACCCACAACGACACAGTTTCTTTTCCTTTTACACCACCATGCCCCCACCTCCTCCCCTCCTGCACACAGGCAAGACTAAATATTATTTCCCCCACATACACTGGGAGAAGGCCACCATGAAGTTCTGTTTTGTTTTGGTTTTTTTTGATAGTGGTAGGCTATTATTTTTTTTTTTGTATTTTTTACAAAGCCAGCAGGCACAGGATGAGGCAAGCTCCCACCAGTGCGTAGCAATACCCCCGGGAGCTCCCGTCAGCCCAAGTGGCACGTTGCCTGGGGACACTGACAAGGTACCTGGGTTTCCGCTTGACTGCACAAAACGCCCTTGACATTGCCGGGTCGGGAGGTGGCAAGTGATAAACAGACAAGCAAACCCCTAAAAGACCAGCCAAAAGTCATGCCCCCTTCTGTCCCCGCACCCACGCCCGTGTTGCGGTGAGGCTCCCTCACACCCGCCAACAGCCCGGGATGGAGTCAGCAGATACTGTCAGTTTATCAGCTCTCCCTTCACAAGTATCTGCAGAATTTGCCCTCAAACCTGTACCTTCAAAGCACTTTCAAGACTCTTGCCATATGAAAACAGTCAGCAGCAGAGGTTTTTGTTGCTGTTGAATGATTCCCCCCCTCCCTTTTTTGTACAATGACGTGGTTTATATTATTTGCTCAATGGGATCACTGCCTTTCCACTGAAGAGTCTATTTTAAATATCAACACAGGTTGGTATTTTAAGAGTTATTTAAAATGTCACCAGTCACAGAATGTTTAATTATTGCAAACATCTTTCAAAAAATTCCACAGTGGGTTTCTTGCGCCAAGTGATTTATTTCGGGTATAATTTCTGTTTAATTAATAGGGGATTTAGCTCTGACCTGGAGGGTGTGAGAACCAGCAGAGGAGCTGTAGCTGAGTTAGGTTAACGTTAAACCTGCCTGTGCCTGTTGGAAGCTGAGGAAGGAAAAAAAAAAACCAGGCTGGCACTTACTCAGCTGCTGCTACCCAGTGTATTCTCATGTTGATTGCAATGGAAAAATTGTAAAGGCAAACAGAACTAGGGGGGAAAAAGTTAATCACCAGAATATGAACATTGTGCTTTGTTATTTATTTTATCTATGTATATAATTTGCTATAGCGTCTAATTATACCTAATTTCAGCCGAGATAATATCTGGGCCATGCTTTGTTATTCACATTCTCAGAAAGAAGTTTCTCAATCATCTGGCCCAGGTTTCCTTACACCGTAAGAAGA
>NW_009600967.1:3146-35248 GCF_000690535.1 Cariama cristata
CTTTTAACAAAAAAAAATTACAAACATGGAAAATGCCTAATCTATTCTTCTCAAAACACCAGGTTACATCAGAACCAATTTTAATATCCTGTAAAAATCTTAGTATGACGCACATACAGCTGTCTAATATTGCCCCTTAAAATGCCCTCGCATTAAATAAGATTCTATGCTGTAAAATTTTGCAAGGTGATAAAACAAAATGATATAATAAATATAAACCATCTGCATTTTTTTTTTAACAAGCCATTTGGAAATGGAGTTCATTTATATTTAGAATTGTTTTGAAGTGTTCTCTTTTTTGAAAATGTCCCAGTTAGAGTATATTAGGTTTTCAGTAGGAAGATTAAAAGAGCTGATGCACAAATAAACACACATGCACACCCAGAGCAATTTCCAGAACCGAGAGCATTTGATTCTTCAAGGATACTACAGCTGGCTTTTAGTCACATAAAAAGGGTTAGTGTGTGCAATCGGCAGCTCTGGAAAATGGATTCACGCACACAAAAATGCATTAAAACGACATTAAGATTTTGGCAACAACCAACATCAGCCAGGAAAGAGAGCTTCAGGCTGAACTCGCATCCTTAACTCCTTCCACAGCACTCGCCGAAAGGCTCGGTCTCATTCCGTGGGCCCGGAAAGCCCATCCTGAGGCTTCCGAGGGTCAGTCCAGAGACGCCAAGGGGAACCAGGGGAGGTAAAAGAGGGAATTGTGCTTTTTGGTATGACCCGGTTCCGGTGGCACTATCTCCTTTAACTGAATCACACCACCTTGTGTCAGAGGTCCGTTCAGCCCAGCATCTCCACCTAAAAAAGCTTTTCACTTAACTTCCCTGCATTACTTCTGCTGCTTTGCACTCCCACCTCCGCTGGCACAGGACACTCCTAAGTGCTTTCTGAGCCTATGTTTCTAGCAAGACTCCCACCACCAGTCAAACAGCGATGATACAGCACAGCCCCGAGCACCTAGACAAGAGCAAAAGGGTTTAAAGGTTCTCAAAATTGTAAAGAGCATTGTATGCCCTTGCACTGCTGCCCAGCGCTTTGGGTCCCCTCCCCTCTCTCAGCTTGCCATCAGCCATGCCATTAACCCCCCAAAGCTTACCTCAGCCTGTGAGTGACCGGGATTTATCTTTTTATCAGTTCAGCATTCCCAGAAGCCACATGAATTTTTCTTCTTCTGAACCCCACACCTAAAAGAGCTAATGCTTTTGGCTATTTTTGCCTCCTATTCGTTTCCTCTACACAAACCCCTTCCCAGGATTCAAACTGGGTTTCCTCCCCCCCGGTACGGGGATGGTGGTATGGCACAAGAAAAGGGCATTTTGTGCCAAATCAAGCAGGCGATGCATAAGCAGGATGGGGCTGTGACCCCTTTACTTCCTTTGCCATTCCTTCTCCCAGTAAAGCAACACTTGCCAGGAGCCATTACTGGAACCACTACAAAGTAAGAGAAAGTTACTTTAAAAAAAGAAATTATGCCCCATATTAGAACTACAGGCATTTTCATGCCTACTAATAAACATCAGGGGGGTCATTTGTTTAATTTTAAATCATTCACTCTATTAATAAGCAAATGCACTATTGACCAGACACCAAATGTAATTCTTCTCTCTGAAAAGAGCCATCAAGAAAGTTAAGTTCATCATCATTAACAAAAAAGGAGCTTTTATTGGACTTTCCCTTTCTATTTCATCATTTAATTACTTGATGTTAACATCCGATCAATGAGATCAAATTTTGAACAAGCCAGGGATTTTTCAAATACGCACCTCTAGACAGAAGACACTCTATTTACAAGCCCAGTGTTTTGCCTTTTTTGGTGCCTAATTGCATTGCTGTACCAATCGATGTATAGCCAACAGAGATCTCTACTCTCTTTGCTGTAGGAGACGCCACCCAAATTCTCTATGCCCTCCCTGCTGTGCTTCTTCACAGCCCCTCCGTTAGCATCATCGCAGCTTGTTCTCTGCTGCTTGGGAATCTCAGATCTTCCAAAAGCCAAACATTTTGGTCCCCTGGGCAAGGTGGGATGCAGGCATACAAATACAGCAAGCGTTAATAAAGTGTTTAACCAGACTGGCCTGCTGAATCAGGCCCAAGACACCTATGGCTTCAAGTATGCCTAAACTTACTAGTAGAAATACATACATATCCATACCAACACCAGATGTACATGTTCATGTGAATTGAGGGAGTTCCTCTACAAAGGTTATTCAAGTCCCTTGGTTATTACCAGTTTCAGCAAAATTTGCAAAGGGCACAAGGGCTGTGAGAAATCAAGAGGGAATGTTACCAGAAAGGGGCTCGGACAGCCCAGAAGAGCTCATCCAGCTGAGCCATCGGTCTTGCTGTCAGTGAGGAGTCACCCGTCTCCTTTCAGCACTCATCACAACAGCTCTCAGCACTAAGCACTCGCACCATCCTCTGGTGCAGGATACATGGCAGAGATGAGACAGGAGAGACAAATACAACTAGAGAAACGTAGGCCAAGACTCAGACAGGCAAAACTCTGCACAGACCTGCAAAGTATTGTGCCTTGCCTTTTGCAGAGCTGACACTGAAACTCCACCAGGACGAATGTCCTACAGTGACGTAAAAATATATTTAGAGATGTTGCTGAGATGGGACTGGAAGTTTTAGGAAATAGGATAGATTTCTTCAGACCATGAGTCCCTGTACCTTGAAGTACTTGAGCTTCTCACTTTGTATTTTCAGGCAGCAGCTGAGCAGTGAAGGGTTTCCTTAAAGCAACGAAAAAAAAATCTGAGGAATTTCAGGATTCAGAGGGAAATTTTTAAAAAAGTTCTAAACTTTCATTTTCAACTTGCAGTGTTTTAAGTTAACTGTGAGAAAGAGGAAGAATTCCTTGCTATCTCCAAAATGAGGGAGGTTCAGCCCCCCAAAAATGACACTGCTGACACCTCATCCTCAATACGTAAGGTGGGGCAGTCATCTCTAAGCAACTCCTTTTCTTCCCTTCCTATGTAACTTGCCCTACTCCATTTTCTTCTGTCTAGTGATACTGAGTTTGGGTTTCCTTTCCTGAAAAAAAGGAAAACACTAGAAATAAACAGAGGAACTTTATGTCTCATTTGTACCTACTTCCTCTCAGTCTTCATTCATTCAACCAAGGAGAAAGGAAACTATGGAAAAGCTATATTTCAGGAGGAGAGGAAGGATTTAAGAGGGAAAAACATCGTCCTTCAGCTGTTTTCTGGATTACTTGGTTCCCCATAAGAATGCGTGCCAAAGAAAGTAGCTGCCTAGGGAGTTGGAGCTCTCCAAATGGAAGAGATATTGAAACAGTGAGATGGCAAGACTTTTCAAGCTAGGAAGAAGTTAGCCTTCTAAAGAAGAGTTTTTCACATGTTCCCTAACCTCCTATTTTCAGCATCAAATTTCCCCAGAAGCAGTGGTGTTACAGTACCCACGGTGTTGGATTAAAAATTTTAGACAAGCAACTCCACAGAAAAAAAAAAGGAAAAGCTAAAGGGATAAAAGTCTGAGGGAAACGTCTACAGAAAAAAAAAAAGGAAAAGCTAGAGGGATAAAAGTCTGAGGGAAACGTAAAAACCACTTTGGGGGAGAATGTTTTCCCCTCTGGGTTTGCATTTCCTCCGAACAAGAACTGGAGAAGGAAGAAACTCCTATACTGGGAAACAACTTTGTCTTTTTTTCAGATCTACAGGTATACATAAAGAGCATGTTCCAAATAACAAGCAAAATTAGAGCACTAAAAAAAAAGAGTCATCAGGGCACGAAGCAGGCTTGGAGGTGTGCAATACCAGATGGAAATCACCGAATAGGACAACACAGAACCTACCCTGAGTAAAGGACCAAGATAAGGCACAGTGCTTCTTTCAAAGTGGTGTTGGCATTTAAGCGGGAATTTTTCTTTTGTTTAAAAAAAAAACCATCAAACAAACAAACAACCCAAAAACAAAACATCAGTTACAGGATTTGACCTCAGGGTTCAGCACAGAACCATTCAGCACAAGACAGCGATCCCAGTGCAGAAAGACACAAAACCAAAGGTAATTCTTGTTTTGCCTAGAGTTTCTCCCAAGTCCACAACCTCCTCTTTGCTCACAAGCACAGGCACTCACACATGCACGCTCTCGCTCTGGCTACTCCAGCAATGCGGATGCTTCCGAACCCATCCTAAGGATGCTACCCCATCCTAAGGATGCTTCAGACCCCATCCTAAGGATGCTTCAGACCCCATCCTAAGGATGCTTCAGACCCCATACTGGTAGCCTTGGCTCACATATTGAATATGGGCCGAGAGAAGATCTGGGTCTCTTTCAAAGCCCACGGAGGGACTCCAGTTAGACTTGCATCAGACGGCACATCTATGAACACACATTAGCCATCAGTGATCTTCCTGAACAAACATGGCTGGTTTGCTCGTACAGGCTGAAGCATCTACATGCCGAGCTCTAAATGTATTTTATGTTGGGATGCAGGAAAAAGCCCAAGCCTGCATCCATCAATAGCAACGCCTCAAGAATATGGGAACCGATTTTTTTCCTTACTGTCCAAAAAATAAATCTCAATTCTAGAAAGTGTAACTGCATGTCAGTTAAGCGTGGCCTGTAATGCTCAGGCAAGACTGAAGCACAGTCTCCTGTGGCCCCGCTCCCGTGCAGTACCACTCCAGGAAGGCTGCTTGTAGTCCACTGGTCACAACAGAGTCACCCCAGTTCTCACAGATTCAGGCTCTAGGCAGGGGCAAGTGGGCAAGCTGGGGTCCACTGTGAAACAAAGCAGGGAAAGGCTGCTTATTAATTTCCCCTACATTCTTAATTTACAGGGGATCGCCTTGTAGAATATTCTAAAATCTGTTGTGGACTGATGCACAGGCCAGAGCAAAAAGCACCTCAGGACTTCCCCTCCCGCCTGGGCCAGGAGCAGCAGGTGAAGGCAGGCTGCTCCTCTGCCTTTGCCTCCCCTGGGCTCAGCTCCAATAACGTGTTATTCCTCTCACTTCTTTCCTTCCTTCTCCTCTACATCTTCTGTTGGTGTTTTTCTCCTTCATGCTACAGTAGAGGCAGCGAATATTGATGAGGCGATAGTTGGTGTGATTCTAGCGAGGCAGCTTTTCAGATAATTTCTGATGACCTCAATATCCAAAGTGTTCCTCTCAACACAGGATACAGATCTAGATGTCCATATATCAGCAGGTATTTTGGTAGTCACTGGGAAAGTCTGAGGGGTAGGAATATTTTACAGGAGCCCCCATCTCCCTCTCTCTCTAGACAAGTTACTTGCAATCATTACCTTTGCTCTACGGGTGCACATGTCTAATGGGTAGCCGAGACTACAGCAGAGAAAAAACAAAAGGTAAATTTCAGTAAAAGCATTATTACAAAATCTAGTCAAGCATTGTAAATAGAACTGCCATATTATTATTGAGAAAAGGTGTAGTGCCCATGCAAACTACATATTTGATTAGGATCTGAACTCTTTGCTGAACCATGAATCTGAAATAATTTAGGTGATACATATAAATTTAATTTCTTTGTTCAACATTCCACATCTGAAACGATGCACTGCAAATGTGCAGCTCTCACTGAAGTCTGCAAAATGAGTCTTCTTATAACTCGCCTATACTGTGTGGAAATAATCTGAAATAATCTTAAAGGAAAAAGAATAAACCTATTTTAAAAACAGCTGAGTCCTTTAGATCGTATACCATAACCAATTTATGGAGATAAATGGAATTCAATATTAAAGAAATACTGGGGTTTTCTTCCCCTCCTGTGGAAAATTTAAATGCAGAAAGGAAAGAAAAAGAAAGGGAAAAAAAGAGAAAGAAAGAAGTGGCATGAAACACACAAGCAACACTTGGCTATTGTTTCAATTGCAGTGCCTGCTAGAAGCGCCGCACCTTGTTTCCCCCGGCCCAAGCTAGAGAAGGCGAGCTGATTGTGGAAATGACTCATTCAGTCTCTATAATGGAGATACACCAGCTATTGGACATCTTTATTTCTCATTCATTAAATGAATCCAGTGTCTACTGCTATGATAGCCATCAACAAAGACAGACGAGGAAATAAAAAAGGAGGAAAGAGCAAGAAGGGGAATACAAATGAATATTATAGACTACAGTATGGGCCCTATTACTAAAAATGAATACAAAATACTTTAAAAAAATACATTAAGCAGGTATTGGCTTACAATCAGGTCAATATTGCGATTCATTTAACTCAAGGGATAATAAATCTTGATATTGACTGAAAACGTAAGTCAATATGCGTACTGTTGTGTGCATTCCATTATAAAAACAAGGAGAGGGGGGTAAGGGTAATGGACACTTCTAGAACAAAAGTAGTTTCGCCAAAAGATTTTCATTTTTTTTCCCTGCCTTTTAAGTTCACCATTGCAGACCACTGCAGCTGAATGCTTGGTCTTCACCTTTAAGGCTGTAAGGTGGGGCTGGTGACCATCTCATCCCAGACACATTGCAAAGCTCCAACACAACCGACAGCCTTAGAGGACCAGAAAAGGTGACAGGCTGCAGAAGACAGTGACCTTTAAATGGCTGATCTCCATAAGGGTCAGGCCTATTCCTGCCTTCTCCAGGGATAACTTCCATGAGCAGAAGTCAAATATAGCCAAAGTTTTCATAGTAATCTGGAAGAAATGAGTCAGAGGATCTCTGCCTAGATTCCTTCAGCTTTAATTTGCACTGAGCTGTAGGATTCCCACACCCAACCTCTAATAGGGGAGGAGGAGACACTGGAGCTTGGTAGAGTTCATGCTGAATAATCTCAGTCTACCTCTGCTCACATGGATGCTAGCAAGAGCATTCTCCCCAATGTCATCTGAAACAAAAATCAGGCAAGCAATGAGCAACTAACTCGGGAAAACCCATCCACAGCCCGATGAAAGATGGTGGCATCTTCTTCACAGGGACCAACAAGCATCAGACCATCTATCTGGCACGCAAATGGGTTGGGACAGCAGTTCCCAGGTGAGAGCATGAAGCCTCTTTAAGAATAAGGTAGTATCATTTTCCTTCCTGCCCAAGTCATGATTTCCTGCTCCTTAGGGATATACCAACAGTTGGAACAATTTTACCACCACTTCTAGACAAAATATAGTTTCCTTCCAATGCTTTTCATGATCCGAAAAAACATTTATTTTAAAAAAAAAAGACCCTCACATTTTTAAAACATCAGTTAAAAACAGAGACTGTATGCCTAATGGCCAAGCTCCTTGGGCAGCTCAGCTCACACCCTGGACTCTGCAAATGCAGCCTGGCACTGGCACGAGACCAAGCCAGGAACCAGGCAGGACAACCCAGGAGGCCTCACAGCCCCCACAGCTTTGGAAAGTCATCAAAAAAAAGTCGCATTTTTTCAGAAACGTTTTGATGTCAGCAGGCTGGTTGACCTGACACACTGTTCTGCTGGAAAACCCCCAACTACTCCTAAACTGCAGACACTGGGCTTGCCTGCCTGCACTAAGCACAGTTACCGTTCTCACTTGCTACAAGGTCTTCCAACACATCTCTCGGATGGGCTGGACCACGTGCCTGCAGGTAGCTCCAGCTGGCCCCAGTAGCACCCGACCTCCTGAGATGCTGCATTCACATACAGGCCAACCTACTCCATGAATACTGAGTCCACAGACTGGGTGCTTCCTAAAAATCAAAGCAAAAAATGCTACATTGCTTTGAAAAGCCATTCTCTCGTAAAAGCATCCTGTTTAACTGAAAAAAAAGTTGTACTATTATCAGTGAAATGCTTCACTTGTCAAGTTAAGTTTTCTGCGAGCTAGAGGAACAGCGTGTGACGTCCCAGGCAATTGCACAGCCCCAAGTTACTGACCTCGGAAGTCAGCCAAGGTGAACAGCAAAACTGACTGACTCAGCATGCCACCAGCTTGAGCCAGCCAGCACCTGGGGAAGATCCCTTTTCTTGACTCTGTATCCAGAGGTGCTGAACCTTCGCCATCACCACTGAACTCCCTTGGAAAAGGGATGGGCAGCACACACAGATAAGAGAAGCTTCTGTCCCCCCCTGTGGAATTGCAGAAGAAAAATCACAGGATCCGTACACAAGCATGCAGGAGTTCAGCTCTTATGCAGGCCAGGAAACACACTTACTGCTCTATGCGTACACATATGCATATATACACACATATCGCAAGTGACAGCGCTTCAGCACATAACCAACCACAGGAAGAAGGGAACATAAGAGACACCTGTAGTCACTGTTTTCTGCATCAAAGTAGCATGGCAATGCTCACAAACTCATATTAAAGGGGAGAAGAAGAGTTCTTGAGAAGAGACACCTGTAGTCACTGTTGTCTGCATCAAAGTAGCATGGCAACGCTCACAAGCTCATATTAAAGGGGAGAAGAAGAGTTCTTACAAGACAAGCTTGATGCCCTGGCTACCACCTGCTACCAGAGAGCCAGGACTTCACCCACACTCGTTCGCAGACCAACGCCGCCCTCTTCAACCAGTTTTCATCCGCATCAGCTCAGGAACACGCGGCCACGATCAATACCCACACGCTGAGCTGTAACAACGGAGAGCACTCCCGGGTTAATGCATCTCAGAGAGAAGCCAAGAAGCTCCATGCCACTTGCATGCACAAAACACAGAGGTTACAGAAAGAGGGAAAAACGCCTGTAGTTGTTTAAGAAATTATGTATCCAGGCAGGCTTAGAGGCAGCACACTAAGGCCAGGTACCACAAGCCATTTAGCTTCATCATTCCACTTAAACATCAAGGAAAGAGTGGTAGACAGTAAAGTTACTGCTAATTTCTCCCAGCACTCTTACCTGGGGATGCGTTTAGTAATGCCGGCCTCTCTCCTAGTCCAACAAATGCTTAAAGCAAAGTGGAACAGCACAGAGGCAATGACCCGATGAGGTTTCTGGCTTTATGTGACATCCTTCTTGATACACAGCACTGATTTGCCTGTCCCTGTGGTGCTCATCATGAAGACAGTGCGTAAGGATCAGGCCAGCAGCAAAAGCAGAGGGAAGGACATCTCACTAATTTTAATGGAAATGTCAGCACTCTTATCCTGCCAACATGGTTTAATAAGCTTCCTCTCAACAGGAGGAGACTATTTCCCTGGGACAACTCTCTTCACTGGGCAGCACTAGTCAGAGCCTTGACTAAGGTCCCTCTCAAACCTTAAGTCTTGCTATAAGCAGTGCTTGACTCCAACAAGGCTAGATTCAGATCTTGGTTATGCTACTGCTTACACTTTCCTCAGAAATCTTTTTTTATTTTTAAAAGGCACTAATTCTTTTGGCCCAAAAAGATGCAGGAAGGCTCTCCTCGCTATGCTCAGATACCCTCTCCCCGAGCCCAGGACATTCCCATGAGGTGCGGAGAGGAGGTTAATTACAGGAGCACTGGCTGTATCGCTCTTGCTGCCCAGGTATAAATCCACTTCTGCACCGACCACCGCCCGGCTCAATCACTGCTTCCATGCAGCGAGGTCACAGCAAGCCCAGGCAACAACGGGAAGCCAGAGGTGAGTTCAGAGCCTGCAGGCAAAGCCCAGCTATTAACAGGTTACTTATAGGGACATACACACACCTGTGTTCACACCCACGTCCAGGCTAGGAACTCAATTCCTTTCCCTGCTTACACCTCCATTTCACACCACACCGCTCCTCCTTCCTCCCTCTCTTGGGGCTCCCCATCAGCCCAGGCACCCTGGCACAAAGCAAAGCATCCACCCCCCAAACTGGGCAAGGTTGGGGTCTGTACACATACTCCACAGCTCAGGCCTAGCTCAGCATAAAACACTGTTTTTCTCTCTTTTTTCCCCACTTTTTTGAAAGATTCCTCCAGAGATAGACAAGGAGGAAGCATTTTTGCCTCCAAGAAAGAATGAAAATTACAACCCTATCTACATAGCAAAGGATATTTTACCCCTGGGTGCAGAACAAGAAGCGTGAAAGAAGTGTAAGCTAACACAAAAATTATGAGCAACTTTGGATGTGGGTAGGTCTCTGGCGTGAGACTAGGATGCAGTCCTTTCTTATTTCTTCCTCCTTTCTATTTCTAAGATGCAGACAGATATTCAGATCGTGTAGTAGACAAGACAGATAAAGTTTTCAGGATTTCAGAATACATACAGCTCTGTGGTAGGGAATCTCATCACACAGGCAACAATGAAGAATAAGCCCTGCAGAACTAGTGAGAACAGGAAGATTAAATTAATTCAGTGCTATGATAACAAATTAAACTCCTTCAGTTAGGTACACAGGTTGGTGCCATTTCTTCTGCAACGTATTTACAGGCATATCAGTTCAACAATGATGGAAAGTGGAACCTGGTCTGAAATACTGCTCTTCAACAGCCAGATAAGCACACCAGAAAAGCTCTCATACATGTAAGCCAGCTCTTCTCCAGCCCTCGGTTACTCTCTGCCAGTTGTTTAGTCTTCCATAAAGAATACACACATTTTTCCTGCATTCAAACATTTTATCAAACTGCCATATAAAAGTCAATGGATATTAAAACAGAGTAGTACTGTATATTCTTGCTACAGCCCCAAATTCAATTATAATCCTTCAAGACCCCAGGGAAAAGTTACAAGTGGAAATACTGTGTGCTTTAAAAAAAAAGTGATCGCATTCGGCATCTGTAAGTTTATTTCTACTGCCTTTCCTCAGGAAAGCAGGTACAAATAATTTGCAGTCACGATGTTGCTTTTGTTTGCAGTGCCTCCTTCGCTTTGCTGCTAACTGCAGCTAACCTGTAGTTTAAGTTGTCTTGCTTACAAGGATACCAAAAGATTCCCCTCTCTACTTAGGTGCTTCCAAAGCACTAAGGCTCATCACTGAACAAGGGAATAGAGGCAAACCCAGTGATATGTTCCCCATGCCAGTCACCAGCAACCGCATTTTAAAAACAGAAGAAAAAAAAGTCTTTTGCCACCCCCCCTTTTTTTTTTCTTATTTTTTTTTGCACAGATACCTTTAAAGACTTTTACTTAAAGCAAATATGGGACTCGTCACTTGATGATTAATTTGCATGTTGATAGGCAGTCAGTGTAGCAGCTTTCAGATTAGAGACATTCCGCTGCACACTAAAAGGCACAAAGAACAAAAAGTGAATTTCAATCTTGCCCTTCTTTTCCAGTCAGTGCATTCCCAGCCCATGTCTATTGATGAGCAGTTGGAACAATACCAAAATGCAGTGTAAGATCAATCCTGCTGTTTACTTCGCTGAGCTGAAGGAACAAAGGACAGAAGAAAGGACTTAAACCCAGCTATAGTAAAGGAGTGGGGATGAAGGATGAAAAATGTGCCTGATGGGCAGTAGCACAGAGTAAACTCATTTAGAAAATAGGCAGCTCCAGCTGAGATAAAACCAATGATGATTTGTATTTTGTACTGTATCTTCAGGGGATAAAAGCACTTCTATCAGATACCATTGGAGGCAAACTTGAAACACTGCAGTAAAATGCTATGTTCCCTACTAGGGAGAGAATAAAAATTCCCATAATTGCAAAGGAGTGTTAAATATCTGATTGTGCATGCCTTTTTCCTCCCATGGCGAGATAACTCAACCCGGTCCTCTTTTTAACTCCACAGGACCTGTCTAATAGAATATTCAGCTGGATGCTTTTGTATCAAATGCAGCATGACACCGTGTTTTACTTTGATAAATACTGATAATTGTAATTTGGGGGATTATTAGCCTTTAAGACTTTTTTTTTTAAAAAAGCTATTTCAAGTGAGAAGGATGCAACTTCATTGCCTGAACAGGCAGGAGGAGGTGAAGAGAGGGGAAAAGTTCTTGTTCAAATGCAAATATCTGAACAAACTGTAACTAATGGGAAGCAGAAAATAAAACACTCCCTTCTATCGCTAAACAAAAATCATCCTAAATCAAAAATCTATTTATTTTTACTGAAAAGCAAGAATATCTGACACAATGAACTACCACCATCTAGGGCAAGGACAGCACAACACAGAACAATAGAGATGGTAAAAACAAACAGCAGGAGAATTGACGGTATCGTTGTTGACATTCAAGTGCAGTGGAATTTGGTGGTTTACCGATCACCCTTACAGGGTTTGTTCACCTATTTGGCCCAAAAAATTGCTTCCCAGAGGCTATTACTTGCTGACAGGGATGTGTTGGCTCCTCGCTTGCACTGATCAATGTACGTTCTTCCAGTAAGGATAAAATCTGAAGTAATTTATTTGATTTTCTACGATGCTTCGAAAGAATCTCCGACTGTCACCGAGCAGCAGATAAGCAATGTTCCCATTTGCAGGAATTAAGCACTTAGAGACAATTATAAATTGACCTGCCTAGAGACCAGCACACCAGAGCGTGAATGTTGTCTTTGCAAATAGGGCTCTGGTTTATATATATGTATATATACGGTTGGTCTGGGAAGGTTATTGCTTAAGGGAATTAGAGGCAGCAATAGAAGAAAGTAGGTAGAAAAATCCGAGAGCCTTGGACAAACCATGCATTTGAGAAAAGCCTCCATAGTACATCCAGCACAGCGGGAAGGATGACAGGGCTAAAGTTAGGTACAAGCATCTCTACTGCTGACTCAACAGCTGAGAGATTTCTGTGGGCTGATGAAGGTCCAAAATGTTTTCTCCATTTCACCTCACCTTCCAACCCCCCTGTTTACTCTAGTGACCCAACGTGTCTCTTTTGTCCCAGGATACAATAGCTAAGAAACTCGGGCCCCGATTCTGCAACTCTCAGTGTTATTCAGCAGATGTCAAACCACTGCTGATTAAAAGCAAGCATATTAAAATTAGAAAGGAGGTACACTGTCTTGTGTTAAGATCGCTTCTACCAGCCCATTTCTGTGCTAGAAATTTAAACTTTCCTTTTTACTATAACACTACACCTGCCGCTGCTCTCCGGCAGTCCCACAGCCTGCCAGAAATTTGTCCATCTGGGCAATAACGCATCCACGTCACCCTGGTGAGAGAGAACTGCCCTGCGTATGGACCGGTTCCCAGAAGAAGGAAGGGGGTTTTGTTTCCTTACAGTCACTTTCTCTGAATATGGAAGTATTTCTGTGCAGTTCGGTAGGCACACTCCTTCTCCTTGCATAACAAACCGCATAATCAGATAACTGCTGTTAATTTTAACTTTCTCTTCAGAGCATTCATACAAGCACACCCACCCGTGTTTGGGAAGAGTCCTCTGTATTTATCCATAAGCATAAATATTTGGGACACTGATGGATCTTAAATTTTTAACTACATTCCTCCAAGCTCGAGCATTCATGTTGCTTCAGAGACAACACAAGCCAGTTTATAACCCTCTAGAAACACGCAGACTCTGATAAAGGTTCACAGCTGAAATAACCCTTACTACAGTGGTAAAAATACAATGCCATCAGTATAAAATAAGGCAGCATTATTCCAAGCAATTCTATATCCATAAATAGTGCAAGATTAAAGCGCCTATAAATTGCAGAGTCTTATTTACTTCTAGATACAATTACATTTACAACAAATAAACGTCCAAAGTCTTTGAAATCTTAAGTCCCTGGTGTCATTTTCTGGATACAAAACTATACTGCATGTATCTGTAATACACATTCCTCCTCTCAAGAATATAATTCTTAGGGAGCTTAGTGAGAAAAAGACTACCTCCTTCTTCTAGCACTTTTTGTTGTTGGGTTTTTTCCCCTTCCCAGTCATCGGTCCTCTGATGAAATCCCTGACCGTTATCTTGAATTTCTACAGTGCTGCAATTAAAAGCACCCAGTCATATGCCTTTCCCTTTTAATTAAGTAGTCTCAGCAGGTGATGCTCAGGTCTGTAAGGCCATATGCACCCACACCTCCCCGCTCCTTTTCGAGATGAGAGGAGGTTCTGTTCACTGTCCAGGGGCAGCCGGCTCACATCCACGGCAGGACGGGCACAGCAGCTCCCCACAGACCCACAGCTCGGAGGGAACAAAGCCCAGTTTTCGGAAGCTGCTAGGCATTCGAGGTTTCCTGACACCTCAACTGGGTTCCTCAGGTCAAGGAAGTTGAGTCTTTTTGATTTTGAAAGAAATCATCCTTTCGCAATGCAGGCTGAAGGGCAGGAAAGGGATGTAGGCATGTTTTACCCTTGCCACCAAGGGAGAAAAATGTCTTAAAAGGACTGGGTGTTGCAAGGGGAAGCACATCGCGGGAAATGAGAGCACACGGATCCACCAGCCAGCGCGGGTGGGGAACACACGCAGCACACCTAGGGCAAGTCCTCTGCCCCCGCCTCCCCCCCGAGTTCATGCCTAACGGGCACAAGTAATATTTGACCTACGTGCCTGTAAAACAGGAGAGTAGCAAACAAAATACACAGAAACATTCATTCCACCTCCCAAAAGAGTTTTTGTAATCTCACAGTATTATTTAATTCCTTAATTACTTATATCCTAATTACTTGAATCCCACAAGCAAGAGCTTCTTATGCAGCTGACACATTTTAAGAGATTATCCAAAATTTCACAGATCTTGCCAATTCACAGACATACATTTGGTTCCCTGAACAATTTCCTCGGGGCGGGGGGGAGGGGGAAGCAGGCAGCCAACTCAACATTGAAATTCTGTTAATGCCTTTATAGTTCCCTCCTCTTCCTCAGTTCACCCCTTTGTTTAATTAATTGTAAACATGAGAATGCAAAAATAGAATGTAAACTAAAGTCTCTTTTTGAGGTTGGGCATGCTGGTATCTCCTTTTAAAGGGAGCAAAAGCTCCCAAATCTTTACGGAGATCTTAAGGTCCCAGAGATGGAGTTGTGGTAAGAAATCAGGCACAAAATCCAAGTTAGGTGGCTCATTTCAGCATCTGAACCATCAGCTCAGTTTCTCCCTAATACCAGTACAGTAAGGGGCAGTTACTGGGGGAAATTCTCCAACAGCCTCAGCACGGACCTTGCTGATGCCAACAACGGAGCAGCAGAGTCCAGACACATCCAGTTCTCGGCCTCTCTCCCAGCAGCTAGCAAGCACGAAGCTAATGCCCAGACATCTATGGAGATGTACCATGACGTCTTCTCTTTCTTGCCCAAATCC
The DNA here is from genome assembly GCF_000690535.1 of Cariama cristata. NCBI lineage: Eukaryota > Metazoa > Chordata > Aves > Cariamiformes > Cariamidae > Cariama > Cariama cristata. Next base: position 18,179 of record NW_009600967.1, read on the forward strand.
AGTCAAGATTTTTCTGGACCTTCCTTTAGATTTTGACTGGTCTGGACCACAGCCCATTTATTCCTAAAGATTTCCACTAACGCTATCCTACCATTGCCCTCCAGAAACAACTCAAGTGCCTTGGAGCATATCCAGAGCATCCTACTCGAAAGGATTTTGCCATAGGGTCAAAGCAGCGGGCAACATCTTCTCTAAGCTTCTTCTCAGCAACTCTGGTTCTTCAAGCCAGATTCATAGACAAATCCTGAGCAGACAATTGAACATGTATCTAATTGTTTGTTTTAAAAGGCAGGCCATCAGAGGAAGCATACAAGCAAAGAAAAAGGCATGAAGAATGGGGGAGAACTAAGAGCAGTTTCAAACATAAGTTTTTCTAATTTGCATCTAAAAAAAGAAAAATTTTCACTACTTGACCTTTGACAAGAAACCAGCTCCATAGGCTCTGTGAGGTAATTACAGCAGTCTCCAAAAGAGGTTCTGGAGCATGCCAGATGACGGCCGGAACACGAGTTAAGAGGCTAGGAATGGCAAGTAACAACGGGTCAGAGTGCAAGGCTCAGACCTCTGCTTTTAAGGGGTTAGGGTGTAAATAAAAAAAATAAATAAATGAAAGAAACCTGAAAGCCAGTGCTGACTTTTATGAGTGACCAGGGTCAAGGCTGTGAGTGACAGCTCTAAAAGGCTGGACTCCATCAGCACTTGAACTGCTGACATCTGTGGGACCTACAGATGACGGCAAGTAGACCCCGGGCTGATGGATTACAGCAACACAGCTCTGACCTGCAGGGACTAGCATTTCCAGAGCTTGTCTTAGGACCAGCTGCCTTTCTCAAGACAAAATTAAAACTATTCTAGGCTCCAAGCACGGTCCACGAGCCCTCTCCATGATCCGTACCTCAGCAAATCACTTGAAGGAGCAAATGCAGCGGGTCAGACGCCTGACAGCTACTGTTTCAGGTTGCCTGCATGCTCAGACATCCATTACAGTTCGGTGACATCCACAGTGTCCTGTACCTATAAAGGCTGGAAGCTTTCCCCATACACACATTTCAACACCACCACCAAATGCTACTGTGATTCCCACTTCTTAATATCCCTTCCCTTGCTTTCTCAGCTTTCACAAACTTCTGGTTTATATGCTTCATCCCAATCCAGCCTTTCCCAGAAATACAAGGAACAGAACAGAAAGGAGGGGTTAACATAAGTTGAAAAAGTGGCAATTTTCTGAAAGGCTAAGTCATACAAGGGATTAAAATAAGATGTGCAGCCTCTGCACAACCAGTTCTCATGGTATGTCTGCTGTGCAGGAGCCAAATATTATCACTGACTAATGTGAAACGATTAAATGAAACACGTTGAGAGCGTGTCTGGCTCCACACGTTCAAATGTCAAAACCTCTTTCCACCCTCCTGAAAAAACAAACCAAGAAAGTTGTCTCTAATTAATACACCTTCCACTCTTCCCAGCAATGGGATCAAAAGCTCAATAGATAAGAAGGAATTACTCCTTGTGCTACAAGAGGTCTCGTGGGCCTCATTCTGTATTTTCCATCTGAGCAAAAACTCACACAGATCACAAAACCAAGGTTTTCATCTGAGGGTGGCCAGGAGGAGCAGCCCAGGTCTCTATGAGGGAGTACCACGGGGAAGTCTGCTCAGATGCAGTCACACAGGCAACAGCAAGAGGAAGGCCAAAATGGTCTCCAGGACATCCTGCACATGTCTCCAGATATTTACACATTTTCCTGTAGAAAAACGGTGCAAATGGCTCAAGCATAGGGAAGAATTTAACTTCCCCAAAGAACCAAGCATCTCTCCTCAGCCCTCAGACTGCAAGCAGACAGGGGATTTGGCCTTAGTGAGCCCAATCAGGTCCACGTACTCAATTTGGAAAGTTTCACGTCAAGTTTTGCCATCCTCAAAAAATAAAATCCCTGGAAAATTACACATACGTGCCTATAGCAATAGTAAATTTACACCAAACTATTCTTCCACCTTGTAATGAGAGCAGCCAGGGCCAAGGGGAGATGATTAGCAAGAGGGGATTTAAAAAAAGAGAATAAAGCAAGGAGCAGGGAGGAATGGATGTCTGAGCTCTTCCCCTTTTGTACTTGGGGTCACTAGCTTAATTTTCTCTTACATTTGAGTTGTTTTTAATTTCCAGGAAGTCTTCTCAGATATCTTGAAACTTTGCCAAATTATCATTAAGCCAATATTTTATCTCCTCATAAAAATGCTACAGTATCTCCCCCACGTCATACATGCTGCAGGAATAGATCTTAAATCAGGGAGGATGGGAATCTGTTTTTAAAATGACTTAACCGTTTCATCCATCTCAGAAAGAAGAAAAAGCTTTAAGGGGAAAAAAAAATCTTTAGTGCTGCCCTGCCCAAATATAATAATTATTTTCCTGTGTCTCTGTTTGAAACACCAGCACTACATATCAACATTATGATTGCTCTTCACCTTGCACAGCTGACCACAAATGAAGGTTCACAAGAAAAATAGCTATTAAACTTCCATGTGTGAGGCACTTATAGACATGGGATCTACACAGAAGCTTCACAAATTCAGCATTATTCATGGTCTCCAGAAGTCCTGTCGGGAGGAAGCAAGAAAACCAACAGCACAGCAAAGTACAAACATTCCTTTGCGGATCATAACAGCAAGAGAGAGATAAGGGATGCTCAGACAGTTAGCAAGTACACGTCCAGCCCAAAATGGATGTTCGACAGTCCTTCCCTTTATTAAAACAGTGCATTTTCAGAGCAGACATTTTTTGCTCCTGTTGTTGCTACTTCAAAAAAACCAAACAGTAAATAAGCCCAAATTTGGCCCAGTGGAATAGCTGCTCCATTTAGTACCTGCGTCCATTTGGTCAGATCCCTTGTCATCACAGAAGAGCATAGCAGAGAGCACAATTCCAGGTAAACGATGTATAGGAAATGCGGGGAACTCATCTAGCCCATCATTAACCTCATTCTGAGACAGCCCCAGAGGCAGTTCTTTAGCCACCAGCACAGCCAGCTGTCAATTGTGTCAAACCAGTAACGTATTAGTTAGCAGGGGAGCAATCTAAAAAGCCAGCCATAGATCCAAATGCCTAAAAGATATTCTCAAATGTGGTAATTATGTCCTGCAGCTGCCAAGAATGTCCTCAGAGAGTTCACAGATACTGGTTGCACCAGTGAATCAGAGCAGATAGGCACTCGAGCCTCATCAGGAGTGTTAACAACAGACAAGGCTCCCTCAAACTTGGAGGGAGAGATTTTGAACCGTCAGCAACAACTGACATGGTAATTGCCATGCTACTTAAAAACCAGTCCGCTCCTCTTTTGAAAAAGCGTGCCCACCCAGGATCTTCATTGCTTAATACATAATTATTTTTAAACGCCGTGTAGGACATGACACAATAACAAGAGACACATTTCAGAGAAGGATCCACAAAGATCTGTGAAAATGAGGTTCCCTTTGCAGTCCGGTAAGCTGGACAACGAAGCGTGGATGCAGGTCACAGAGAAATCAACGTTAACGTTTGAAAACGCTCACACATTTTTACTGGGGACTGAAGGAACAGCCTGGGTGTAGCCTCCTGTAAGGGGTCCAAAGGGATTTACTAACCAGTCTGACATTAGCAGATGTTTCATGTCCATCTTGCAATAGAAAATATGCTTGTGAATGATACTTGGCAGCAAGTAGATGACAGAAGAAACTTCTGCTTATTTCAGTGATAAGCAGCTAGCGAACAGGACTGATACGGCCTGGCAACAGTGGCTGGAGAAGTAACTACTACCTCCGAGCAATTTCCAAGGGCAGAGATCAGAACAGCTAGGGCAGGAGGAGCCCCACCACAAAGCAGCACCAAGAAAACCAAATCCCAGAGTCCAGCACCCACTGACAAAATCTAATTTTGACAACTTTTAAACACTACCGTGCGAAACTGTGGACTTGGATTATGTTTTCAGTGGGAAAAAAATCTGTAATTCTTTTAAAATCTTTCTGTGATGTCAAAATGCTCGATTTTATTCATCTAAAAATGTTTTGATTCAACTTTTCATTTTAAGAAATAAAATCAAAACAAAATAATTCAAGTTTTTCCAATAAATCTCCTTTCTCTTTTCAACTGTGTTTTCATTCACACGCAGAATGAAAATGACCATTTCTAAGAATCTGATGTCTTTTTAATGAGGTCTAAGTCACAGCCTCACTTACCACAAACCAAACAGAAAAAGTCAGACCCGACTGTCCAGAGGCCACACATTCCTGAAGTCGAAAGAGCCAGTAATCATATGTAAACTGTGCCTATCATACCACAAACCAGCCGCAAATTTCCTTAAAAAAGCTAACCCAATACAATAGTACAGAGGAACCGAATGCAGGCAGATCTCAGATATCTCAAAGTACATCCTGAAACATTAGGAAATAAGGGACTGTAAACTAGGACAACTTCTGGGGAATATTCAAATGAAGATAAAATCTGCTCTGAGCATTTCAGAGACAGAGCCCTGGCTGGAATAGGGTCAAAATTAGATAGTCCTAACAGTGGATGTAATGCTGAAAGGCAGCTGCAATTCAATAATTAAATGATGCTACACTTGATGGTCAAAAACCAGATTTTTCAATATGCTGTGTTTTTTGCACAATGGAAACAGCAGATAACACTTATCTGTTTGAAAATTATGAACACTTTTGTTAAGTCAAAGAATTCAGTTATTACGCCTGTTCCTTGTTTAACTACATGCATGTCCAAAAGGTTCTCATAGCCTGACAATTTTCCTGAAAATGTTACCTTGTCTTTTCAAATAATATTGACAAGTCCACCCAGGTGACATTAGGTCTTCGACACTTGTATTCAGAAGCTACTTAGAACTTTTTAGCCTATCCAAACTAAAACTAAGAATTTTACATAATATTTTTTCCTCTGCCCAGCTTTCATCAGGTTGGATAGATAAGCAGAACTCTTGAATCCACTGTAAGGGGAATGCTTATTTTATTTAAATACAGAAAACGCCTACCATTCTCATTGCGAAGAGATCCCTAAAGAACACCACATATGGCCCTGGCTTTCCATTCCAGAAACTTAAAACAAAGATGACAATATATTTTAAAATCTCTATTGTAACTATTCCATTGCTGATTATTTTAGCAGAAATACCCTGCTACCATAAGCCTCACGCATGCTTCCTGCTCACGTAGGTGGGACATCAGCTGTCCCATCTAACCTCTGAACACTTCACATTCTCCCTCAACAATTGCTGAAAAGCTGTAGCTGCCCGCTATCCAGAGAAAAATAATCAGCACACACACAAAGTGAGGTGGCACAAACTGGAATGCTAAAGTGAAATAACAAATTCTACTCTTCAATTCTCTAACCAGAATTAATTCCCAAAGCAGATTTTTTCCCCCTGGGAAATGCACGTTTTGTGTAACTTCTTACATGCTAATATTTTTTAAACAAATTTTGCAGATAGAAAAATTCAAATATTTTAAGTCCTCAGTAGTCCTCCAGTTACTTCAGAACCCTCAGGTTCATGCAATCTCATCGCAGAGAAACAAAAAAGGTTACAAACAAGGATTTTTCTGTGTATGCAGTCTATGTGAACCCCAGCATAGTCTGTGAATAGTGCAAAAAGTAACTTGTTTAGCCCAAATCTTTTAAAAGACTAACAAGCCCTGGAGCATTGTGATTAAACACTGATGATAAGCAGCACGACAAAGGGACACCACCAACCCCTGCACCTCTCTAACTCCCTCCTCCAACATTTATCAATTCACTTATTTTCAAGACTCATTACATTTCCTAGGTCGTGGTTTCTTCTCGGTCTCCCCGATAACATCCAGGAAGCCCACGCAGCCCAGGGCTCTCTCGAGGGAGCAGTTTAGCTCTCCGCTAACACAGCAACCAGAAAACTTTTGTCTTGTTTACCAGGATACCAGAGATTTGAGTTTGGTACATGGCTGCACTGCTTACACGAAGATGATCTACTCTGCAAAACTTGCATTAATTTGCTTTTCCCAAGTACCAGGCTGCAAGAACAAGGCATCTCTCCTTGACCCTCTAGTACTTCACCAGACACTAGTCCAAGGCACAAGTTTGGCTTCTGCAACCGTTCCCACTCCTCCCGCATCCCTTTTGCTGAACTTCTTAATCATGAATAAGAGAAAGAAAGTCCTGGTTTCTCATAACCTTTCCTGAAACTATTCACCCTGTGAATCTGCCAGAAAGTAGTCAGCCAAAAGCCATCTCCTTCCCACCCATGCCTCAGCCATGACATATAACATCACATATAACTTGGCGATGACCTGTTTTGGCTCTGCAAGTAAACAGCCTGTTTGCAGGAGGTGTCAACGCTCAGTTTTAGCACACGCTGAGTTTTGTTTTGTTTTAGCACGCTCTGCATTCCTCCTGGCTGGACCTGCCAGGCTGACTTACCCCGTTTGGGAACTGGGGAAAACAGTTCCTAAATGACAGAATAACTTCATAAAACTGCTGACAAACACAAACATCTTTTCAAGTCCAAAGTGTTTCATAGTTTATTTTCTGGTGAATGAAAGGTACTTTGCAGCTACCACTGCCGTCACCAGCACCAGGGCCTGGACTGCATCGCACCACGGGTGCTATCCTCAGACCAGCTCTGCTGCCCTGCTTGGGTGCCCAGGTTGACAAGGTCCCCCCAGTCATCACCAGTTCCCTGCCAGCAGGTAACAGCCTATTCACACAGTGTGCCTTGTAAAGCACATGCTTGGTCGCAAAGGGAATAATCACATGCTTGAATGCATGCTTTAGCACTCTACACAATTTGATTTTTCAAAAAAAGTGCCAAGACAGCAAGGACTCCTCCACCAAAGCCACCAGGCAGCCAAAACAAAACTATTCTTCCACCAACAGCACACACTGAATATGCATCTAAAAGATACTTCACATACAGGTGAGAACGGTCAGTGCAAAGCTCTAACACTGCTGGAAATCCTTTTGTTTACATGCCTAGCTCTCACAGCCAAGTATTTAAGATGATAAAACAACTGGCCCAACACAGAATAGATTTGGCAGTGGCTGCACTAAACATTCCTCTTTTCACTTGTAGTTCCCTTTCCCAAACGCTACTAGAACTCAGTATTAGTCTTCCCACCCTTGATCCATCTCTCTCTCTTTCTTCACTTATTTCCAACATTATCCCAACTACCACTTGTGGGAATTCATTTTCCAAGAAAACTTAAGCTCCTATACATATATCACATCAGGTTTTCTATCTGATGCTCCCTATGAAAGCAACTGGCACTCACTCAAGAGTTTTGAATTGAAGTCTTTGAAACTATTGAAACCTTTCACCTGGCACAAGTGCCAAATCCCAGTTTCTAGCTCCAGCTCTGATGCAGAAACAGAGCTATGCATCAAGCTGCCACTGCTGCTTCTGCAGAGCCTGTCGCTTCCTACCTTCTCTTCCCAAAGAGATGGAAAAATTCCCTTAAACACTCACCCAGATGGTGCAAACCAGAATTCACCTTGAGACTGAAGTAGATGACACCATGTAGGTGAAAGGAAACATGACAGAGGCCACTGCTACTCAGCACTTCACAAAGACAGAAAAGGCCTCAGGCAACACAACAGAATGAGAAACTTTTTTTCTCTTTCCCCTTACCACTGATGTTTATTGATTTGTCCAGTTCATAGGGAGCATCCCTTAATGTTCTGCTTTCATGTTTCTGCTTTGTTGCATGGGTACAGAAAGGAATATTGCAAATTGATCTTTCTTCCCTGCCTTTGTTGGGAACGAACTCCTATTACGTTAGCTCCTCTGGCCTGTCATCTCATGCTCACTTTGCCAGTATATAATCAGCATGGCTAAACACCGACGGCTGAGCTGATTAATTTCCAGCCTTGGCCACTGAGCCCATTGATGCACTCCCTGTTTGATGCTCTATGCAAGAGAGGACCACTTTTGATTGCTTGACCCCTGCCCTTAAACCTCGAGCTGTCGGCTCTAGCACCTGTCCAAGTTAACAGCACACACATTGTGTTTATTTTCGGTTTAAAAGGAAACCATAACAATGGATTAGCATTCTCAAAACACAAAGGGCCTGATTTTCTGCTCAGCACTGAACTCTTGCAGCTCCCACAGATGCCAGATGATTTCGGGGTGCTTGGTACCTCCAAGGACATGCCTGGAATACATGTTTAAACAAAATGTCTCTCACTCCATATCTGGACACAAATTTATGAGCCATATCCATTAATTAAAATCAAGATGGGGAAAAAAATAATCAATTAACTTGCATCTTCATGCCTTAGTTATTCACTTCATCTAGGTTTAGGTAAGCACCAACAGTAACATTTCCCCTCGCTGCATTTAAAATAAAGTGTGCAGCGTTCATTTTTTTCAATAGTGCCAGAGATTACTGCTGTTTGTTTCAGATTAATAAACAGATTTAGTTTATATTCCAGGAAGGACCTGTGAGAGATTACTGTTAGGGCTGTAAGCGTCACAATATTCTTCCTTGCACAGAGAAGGAGTTTTACTTAAATGCCCAAATGTTTATTTTAAAATGTTATTTTGGACTCCTGAGGGTGTTTGTAATGAAGGAGAGAATAGAAATAGCAAAACACATAGTGGGTAGTTGGGTAACTCGATTTTTTAATTTACAGACATATACGTAATTCTATATATAATTATTATAAGTGAATATTTGCAGATATGAAAAAGTATTATGTATCTTGTATAATATAGATATACAATTTAACTGCAACAACTTATCCTGGCAGCCACATCTTCACAGCAGCCTGAAATAATATGCCTGGTGCAGCAGGGGTGCACCTGTGCATCAAGAAGAAGAGGGAAAAAAAATATCTGTATTCATGAGTGCAAATTGGGTAAAATTGACTGACTAGCAGTAGTCAGCTACAAACCTGTAATCTGAAACACTCCTTTTGCTTCCCTTAAATTCCATCTTGACTGCTCAACCTGTAAATGCTTTAGGTAGTAGCTGTCTCGGCAGAGGATTTCGGGGTGCTGTTCTGGCAGTCACCAGGGACCAGGTTAGGCTATGCCTGTCCTTGTGCTAGCTGGCAGATGGGGGCCGGGGAGACACTTCCCTTCTCTAATGCCAGATTCAATTCCAGATGCTGCTGCCAGTTCCACATGTGACTTAATCCCTTTGCAGGTGTTTCTACAGAGGGTAATGGACCCCAAGTGGACACCCGCCCCCCCAATCCATCCACAAGCCCAGTCCCCAGAAACGGATGCAGAGAGGACTGTGCCGACTCCTCACAGCAGCCCTGAGGAGCCGGGAAATTTCAGAAGATGTTTCAATTATCAGGGCCCCACAGAAAGCAAATGTGTCATGAAGACTTCACAGAGGATTATGGAGGCAAAAACCATGCTCCTGGCCTATTAACAGCTATTTATTCTTAGTATTTATTATCTTTTATCATGAATAGTTCCATCTCTATCCTGAATCTTTTCCTTATTTTTTATGAAAAGGCCAGATGTTCTTGATTTTACCTGGACTAGATACACAGACTGTTGTAGCCTTCCCTTGTAAAAGGGAGCTTCTACTTCTTCACCTCTCTGCACATGTTGCTCTCTGAATTCTTTCTTCTTTAACACAAATGACCAAAACAGTATTCACACATGTTTTCACCCATGTTTTTCCCACTGCAAAAATTTCACATGACACATCCCAGGCCTGTGTTAGCCTCAGTCATTAATAACAGCCATAAATTTATTGTCAGGTGAACACTTAATACATATAGGTCTGTTTGCACCATTATGTCCAAATGCAGTATTTCATGCTTGTGGCAGAAATTCTGTTTGCTTACACTTGTGACTTGAAATTTAGTATAACAATATTATCCCATTTCTCTCCCTCCTCAATGACAAGGTTGTCCAGTTCCTTATAATGACATGTACATCTATCTCTGCATCATTTGCAAGTTTCAAGAGCAAGTTTCAACAGTTTGTGCCCCATAATTTCTGAAGAAAACATGAAACATGACCAAGCCCAAAATTCTACTCCCGAGCACTACCTCTCACAGACTCCCTCCAGCCAAACAGCTCCCTTCCACCCTGGCCTTTTCAGCCTTCTTGCTGGCCAGGTTACATTCATTCTAATCCCCTTTCACTTCACTTGAGTCCATCCCCTTGCAGCCATAACACCACGAGCTTTGATAGAACTTGGATATATGCCTACCGCGTTTCCTTCTTTAAAATAAAAGTTACCAACCTGAGATATGAGGTTAGTCTTGTGCAAACGTGAGCAATATTCACAGTTACACTCTAATTGTCCAAAGGGAGGCTAATCTGAGGTCTTACAAGCAAAGCCTATGATTGAAGAGCTGATTCTGAAGGAATCATCTATTCTCTGCAGCTGCTGGTCTTAGGACAAAGAAACAGTGGTCTTTAGACATTAAAAAACCTCATAACGGTATTGGGAATTTGAGAGTGGAACAGACTGACTGGGAACCCCATCTTCACATCATACAGCTGAAGACCATGGTTTTGACAGACTTTTGAAAGGCCAAAATCGACTTGATTCCTGGCAAATTTCCTATTTGTTCCTAAAGTTTGTTGCCACAGTGCTGATATCTGTGCTGAATGACGCTTCCCACACACACATGCTTTCTCGATTCTCCTCTTATTTTTGCTAATCTTTCAGACATGGGAGAGAGCTTGTAGAGAGTGGCTACCTTGCCTTTTTGAGAGGTGGGTATAAGTTCTAGATGCTTTTTGAACCTTTTAGAGTCTTCTTCATATCTATTCCCTCTCCTAGTCCTCGAGCTTTTCAGTTCATCTGACTTCTTACATTTGCAAAAAGCCAAAACAGACTTTTAGGACACTGAGCCAAAAATCACAACACTGGCATCAAAACTACAGTCAATCTGCCCAGCACCTACAAAACCTCTGGGATGCTTAAAGTTAAAGCGATGGTGTGTTTGGCCTTAATGGATAAGAGATGCAGACCCAAACATGAGCACAATCCAAAGGTGTCTGGTTCAGGACTCCTATTTACCAGAACTTTTGATTTGAATAATCAGCAGGGTTTTTCTTTCCCCATCCCCTCTCTATTACTAACATGTTGTAGACTAACTATATTACTTCAGAATTGCAACAGTCATGTCAAATTACCATACGATTGCCTTTAATCCTATTTACTGGTGTTTTTAATTAAAACATAATAAATAGGAAATTATATCACTGTCAAAACCTAAAACTACATTGTTTTTTTAAAAAAAAATCACTACATACTTAAAATACAGTAATTGTCTTAATGCAGCTTAATTACATCCTTACAAGAAGACAATTTGAGAAGTGACCTATTTTCTTCTGTAGATTTACATAATACAGCAAGCAATCAACGGTGTCCTGGATACCTGAAGCAAATATTTTAAAGACTAAAATGACTGATGAAATGGGTACTTTTCCCAGGGTTTGTTTTAATACTTTGATGGGTTTTAACCTGCAAACTTTCCAGGGTGAAGAGAGCTCTATAATGATAACACTTCTGAGGAAGGGTGAATTTAAAGCTGTGGAGGAAAAGTCAATGAGAAATAGCAAAAGCACGCTGAGAGACACTGCACTGACTACAGTCCTGTTTGTGACACCGAACCAAAGTTTTGAGCATGTGGGCAGAATGTTGGGGGAACAAGCGTCCCAACACTTTCTCATGTTCTCCCCCAAAGGGGTTACAAGACTCTTCTGACTTAAGCCCTGACTTAAGCACACAGTCTTTTCCATGAACCGTATTCCTTGGCAGTGCTCATAACAAGCCTCTAACTTCTTCCCTGGATTGGTTCCTTATTCTCAAAGGACATAGCATCCCACTGCCAAAGCCAACAGGAGCCAAACGGTCATGTCCTCCTTGATCTCTGGATCCCACTTTGAGAAGGAATCTCCTTCACCAGAGCACTTGCACCGGCACTCGATTCCTTTGGCTTGGGCGGTACTTTAGAGCACGGGTAAGTGCACCACCGAACAAGGATGGCCTTGGTTACACACTAACTGCCAGGGTAAGCGCTGGCACCAGTGAACACAACTGTGCAAATCCCAGCCCTAGAGGTCACCTGCTTCCATCAGAGAAACACTTCAGCTAAACAAAACTCTCAAAGTAACACTGCTTTCTGAACAGTTCAGCCCTCCAGTATTTTCTCAGAGATGCTTATATATTTGTATCGGAACAGGGCAAAAACCACAGTTTTGCCCACACTGGTATAGAACCAGAGTCATGATCATTTCGAATGGTTTTTAATACAGTAAATACAGGCTCCAACCCTGTATTTAAACTGAACCAGAACAAAACTACAATAAGCACCCCAAAGTCTTACAACCTGCAGAAATCAACAGGCAGACAAGGCAATAAGGCCATAACTATCCAGTACATCACGTGGAATTGCTCATATTTTTCCCAGAAGATTTGGGGTCAGGCAAAGTTATATTTAAGCAGCATACCAGAAGAGCAACATGTGTTGCTCAGAGATCATTTGCATCTCACATCAAGTTAAATTGCTGAGGCAAGGTTTATCGCAGTTTTGACATATCAGAGGAGTAACCTCATTTGGCCAAAATCTGGACCCTACAGGACTCCTGGAAGAAGTTGACTAAAACATGGGCAAACTAGTTGGCATCCTTTATGCACTGAAAAGGAAGAGTCACGTTTCTTCCTGTTCTTTTCTAGGAGGAAAATCCATAAAAACAAAAGAACGGAGGCTACTACCCAGTCTTTCAACTGATCACTGGACCAAGGTCTATATTCTGTCTGGATACAGAAAATGGCTTTCTAGACTAACAACTGATTAGTATACAAGCATGATTATATGCAAATCTCCAATTTCTATTGACTTAATTGTGATCTGATGTAACATGTATAATTAACACATGCATTTAAAATAAATGTATATTTAATTAACATGCATATTTATAAAATGAATATTTATATTTAGCATATAATTTTGGGTGAATTTAGGTGGCACAAAATTGAGGGGTTATCATTACTGATGAGAGCTAGTCACAGCAAAACAGCTTTCACACCTCAGGCTCTCCCAGGGGATTTCACTCCCAATTTATCTCCCCTCTGGCAGGCCAGTCTTGGGCCTTCCTCCACTAAGCCAAGACTGCAAGTCACACCACACAGATGCAACTCAGGTAAACATTTTCATTAAAGGCTAGGGGAACGAAGTTGCTCAAATCCTAGTTTGAGCTGCAAACCACAGCTGTATGACAAGCTGAGTACAAATGAATTGGAAGCCAAAGGTCAGGAAGTTAAGCATCAGACTGTCAAAAATTGGTTTGTATTTCCATTATAGATACAAGCTCCTGTGCGACTCCAGCAATACAGATAAACTTATCCCCGTGAAATTCTCTTCTGCAAAACAGAAGATGTAAAGCTTCCTTACATCCTTCGGGCAGGACAGAGGTAGGAGGAGCTAGGGAAAATTTATAAATAGTTGAGGCACTGATTTCATAGCAATGCAAATACAAGATGCCTTAAACACGCTGGAGAGGCCAGCCAGTGCAAACAAACTGCACCTCTGAGTCAGAAATGCCAATCTGGAGAGTCCATCCAAGCAGCCTTGCTTCTTGCTACTCTCATGGACCACTGGGTTTTACAGGTCATGGTGCTTATCATCAACACGCTCACTGCCATGAGTGCAGGGCACCAGAGGCATAGGACGGGACTAAATATCAAGGATGACTTTAGTTAAGAAGTCCTCTGGTGTAAGCAAGACTTTCTACAATAAATAAAAGGTTCTCATTCCCTGATGCTCCCCAGGGAGCACGCACCCTCAAAAAGCGAGGGCAAATTTCACTGCTTTCCACAAACAAACAAAAAACCTCTCTCAAACCAGAAGTGAACCACACTCCTGTGACCCTGCAACTATTTTTCAGGTCATCTGCTCTCTCCCTGAGGGAGAAATGCTGAGCATGTTGCTTAATACAGCACTGGGAGGTGCTCAGTTGTGCTGGTGATGAGCAAACGGGAACTCATGTGAAACCCAACGCAGGAATTCAGTCATGGGCTTAAGCAGCACACTGAGGCAGGGCTCACGTGAAGTGACCATTTGTTCCCTACCTACCACAGCAGTGCTTATATGAAGACAGTTATTAGATACCCACTTTCCTTGGGAGAAACAGGAGGGAAGTAATAGCACTTTTGCAACTGAATAGCCACCCATTTCTCCCCAGGAAGAGCAGAAATACATTTCCTTCTTCGCTTCCCAGGGAAGGAAGAAATCCTGGCTGCTGTTGCAAGGTTTGAAAATACCCTAGTGTGCTCCACTTCTACAACGTGATGAAACATATGCTCCTTATAAAGGCCTAGAACATAAACAGTTCATCCTTGCTCTTCCTGCAGAATTTCGATCAAGTGTCATCTAATTCTAAACAAATACTCCTGCTTGATATGTTTAAAAATGAAGTTCAACAGCTCTTGCACGGTTGATACAATCACATTAGCCATTCAGAAACGTACCAACAAAAGGCAACGTTATTACTACAAAGACACTGTGCCCTCCAGCACCATACAATAGCAAGAGTTTCACATCTAAATGACCTAGTCCTGCAAACACGGAGTCCGGCAGTGATGTATTTAGACAAAAATCAAAACTTACAGGGAGGAAAAAAGTATTAATCAAACCATGCATTGCTTCATTAGTAGGACATGATCTTTCTTCTGTTGTGCCAGATCTATCAAATCACAGATTTTGCAGTTAATCATGTGGATTGCACATCTCCAGGAAGCCAAGGAATCAATTTACGATTGCCTTTGTCCATTTCTTCTTCTGCCCCACTCCCCACACTTTTCTGATGTGGCTTTATCGCCTGTCCCCTCAGACAAATCTCTTCCCCACTGCTGTGAGTCTTCCATTCTGCAGCCTCCATTCCCCAGAATGGCTTTCATTTCTCTCCTTGAATGCTCAACTTTCCCTTCTATTCTTTTCATCTTTGCCTACGTCTCTTAACTCAAAGCAATAAAGAAGAACAGATTTGAGATTTAACAACTGTCAGGATGCCTTTGATAGGAGAGCCCGTACACAAAACAAGCCTGCATTGTGCCAAGGAAGGAAGATCCACAAAATAGTGCTAATATTTCTGTTGGTATCAAGAGGTGAATTAAAGCTTTGTAACACACAGGGCAATATCGTTCCATCATGGCCACGGTTAGTAAGTGAAACCGAACTTGGATGCTTTAGGAATGAGCATTTTTGCTGGCCTGGATATAATTTCAAATCATGGTCAAGTCTATTTTCATTCTCAAAGATTTCCTGAATGTTCATTTAAAATACACATTTCCAATTTATGTGTTCATTTAAAACATACATACTTTTCTTCAAATAGATCCAAGTAGTTTGTAAAATGGCATTTCAATGACAGTGGCAAAGAGCACACCAAATACTATGCAGAGAACTAAGGCGCTCCAGGGTAAATTCTGTACAAATAAATATACGTATATTCTTCACCATGAGAACAGTTACACTGAAATAGGATGCCCAGAGAGGTAGCAGAATCTCTCTTGCTGGAAAGAGAGAAGACTCAGTTTGACAGGGTCCTGGAAAAGCTAATCCAAGGCTTTCAACAGGAGGATGGACCAGATGATTGACAGAATTCCCTTCCAGCATCTTTGTCGTACAGTAGTCCACTTCTGCTATGCAGTTGCAGCAGACTTTGAGGCACACACAAAACAGCATTAAGTTACTACAGCCAAATATCATATAAGAGGCAGGGCTTAAACCAACAAGGAGAAAGACCTTCTACAGATGGCAGTATCCAATTCCAAACCACCATTTACACCTCCTGTACAGCCCAGCTGCCTGCTACATTCTAACACACTGCCTTCCTCTTTGACTGTATATTTTCGTAACAAAATTATTTTTTGAAGAGTCATCTGGGAAAGGAAAACAAACACAACAAATACGCACAGGTTGGATGTCTCTCCAACAAGAATATCTTCTCAGTCCCATATAACACTCGGAAAAATGTTGTATTTACACAAAACCACTGTTTACTAGTTTATATGCATCCCAGAAGGATCGCAGGGAACACCTACAAAGGCTTCAAAGGATCAGGTAGCGTACTCCGCCAGAGAGATGCTTCCGAGGGGGCTGGAGACGCAGAGTTTTTCCTTGTGCTTATCAGACCCCTCGGAACATCTGTTGGCACAGCAGAACACTTATTTTTGGTATTTCAGATTGGTTACATGGGTGTTATAATAGTTGTTCCGCAAAAGCAGCACTACATGCTCATGTGAAATTACAGGTTACAAATTCCCATGCTTCATTTTCTAATTAACAAAGTCTTCCTTTTCTTTTCTCCCTGCCTCCCCCAAAAAACCTTACATGAAATATATTAAATAACTTGAGATCACCTCTGTATCCAACACTGTAGTTACAAAACTTCGCTTTACCTTGAATCAGTTGGTATCTCTCCCAATATTCAATATCGCATGGAAAAACGCCTCACTTTACTGGTGCTCCAACGCAATTGCCTCTGCTCAGGCAACAGCGTTCACAGCACACACAACTCTGACACTGTACATCTGTGCTCAGATCACTTTTTTGTTTGTACATAGATTACTGGATTTTACTGCCGTTGGGTACTTTTGGAGCACAGAAAATACTTTATATGTGCAGGATGAGCAAATGAAACTACATAACGTGGTAATTAGTTCTCATGCTTTGAAAACCAGATTACAAATAAAGGGAAAAAAAGGGAAATTTATAAATAAAGGGTAGAGAAAAAGAACCATTTTATTTCAGATATGGCACAGCATTCAGTGCTAGCATCTGCATCAATACCCTGTGAATCACTTACCCCTCTCCCTTCTTCATTGGTATCACTGCTGGTAGTGAACATAGCAAGAACTTCGCCTCATTTGTTGCTTGTGAGAAAAAATGGATGAGACAAATAACCCAATCATGATTGAGACGGCTCGTCTAATTAGGACAGGAGATGGATATTCTTGGGTTTTTCTTTAGTGAGGAAATCACAGATATGGAGGAGGAAAGGGAAAATGCAGACCAACACCTTCTAAAGCAACTGCCTAACAGCCTGAAGGAGAGTTTAGGAAGCCAAATAACTGA
>NW_009600967.1:35325-48872 GCF_000690535.1 Cariama cristata
AAGCCCTTTGACTTCTTCTGAGCACCCACACCCAGGCACTTTTCGCCAGGAATGAGCACAGGCATGCTTATAGCACAAGATTAAAACCAGCGTTACCTTTGCTGAGGAAAAAAAAACCTACAGTCTCATGTAAAAGTTGTATTTAACAAAATGTGATTTTAAGGTTTCTAATGTAAACATGTTTTCGAACACCACAAGCAGAACTCCACTGCAGCACCCCAAACCCAGGCTGCTGCTCGGTGGGAACCAGGCCCTGAGCAGTCTGCAGGGCAAGAGGTGACCGAGGAGAACATTTAAGGATGTCAGCTCTGCCGTGGGAATCGCAGGTGTTGGCACAAGTCTTAGGTCTAGACATGTGCTTGCATGTACGTTGTCAGAAAAATCCAGATTTGGCCCAAACAGTACAAAGTACAAACAATCCTTCTATAATAAAGTGGCAGCAGAAAGATCATTAATAAATAAAAAAGAGATGCAGAACTATGGCCTGATCTTGCAACAAATGTCATGGACTGTAATGCTGATTTGGACACTAAAACCCAGTGTAGGTTATGGTTTTTTTACATAGTTTTGGTTTGTTTATTTATCCTTACTCCTCCCATGCTGTTGGCCCTGTTTTCTGCTGGTGCTACTTCCTGGGGGGAGACACCAAGGCCACATTAATATAGCAGGGTAACTGTCCCACTTACTGTATATGTTCAGGGCCTTTTAGGCACTAGGGACATTTATTCCAAATACAAATCTATTAATATATATAAACATCCTCTACTTTCAGAAACATCCATTTAATTATGAAATTTAAAGCCTAGCTTAGATTGAAGTTTATTTTTCAAGGAGGCCAAACGAAGAGCATCAATTATTGCTACCCTCAGTGAAACACAAGAGGGGAAACCTACCCTGTGTCTATTATTAGCTTGATCTCTTCCATTTTAAGACAACACACAACTTCACCTGTCTGGATGGTTTTTCACATACTGCTAGGAACATGTTGCAGAGAAAGTAACACCTTATGCTTTTATCTGCATTCCAGTCCCATAATCAAGGTCTAATTATAGAGAATACGGACAAGCAATAAGCAATGAACACATGGTCTCTGGGGAAAGCATTAACAGCAGCAAGATCATATCAGGAGTAACTTGGAAGGCAGGAGGAGAGCAAATCAATGAGGGATCATGCATCTGGAAGCCTCTTCTCCAGGCAACCTTCTCCCTTGCCATCAGTCATTACACAAGCCAAAGGTCAGCAGCTCGTCGCTTCTTTGAGGCGGACTTCAAACACCTCCTGAAAAGGCCCAGAGCTGGGAGCAGGATTAGTGCAAAACGGACACTGTGGAGAGGCAACTCCCACCACCCCAAGGCTCCTGCTGCTGAACTCCAGGGAGCTGCTGCTTTCCCCAAAGGCAAGATACTGCATTGGGGCCCAGGGTACCACTCACAGCAACATCTCCCAGTGAAGCACCATCTCCCAGCCTGCCCTGAGGTCCCAGCTGCAGGCTTCATCAAAACAGAGTAAAACACAACTTGTCACAATGCCCTTCCAAAGGCTACACATCTCTGGACTATGGGACTTTGCTATAACACAGCTGTACAACTTGTAAAGAATACAAGAATACGTTTCTGAGCAGTCCCCTTCCCAAACTGGAACAGGACATCACGCTCTGAAGACTGAACAAATGCAGTGACCAACCCAGACAGGAGAAGCAGGAAAGTTTCATTGACCAAGGCCATTTCCCCCACTTCTGAGAGTCCCACCTCTTGTTCCGATTCATATCTACCATCACATGGTTACATGCATCCTTCACAGGCCTAGAAAAGGAGCCAGCTGTGCTTGCTCAATGTAA
Organism: Cariama cristata; assembly: GCF_000690535.1. NCBI lineage: Eukaryota > Metazoa > Chordata > Aves > Cariamiformes > Cariamidae > Cariama > Cariama cristata. Next base: position 37,163 of record NW_009600967.1, read on the forward strand.
ATGGCGCCAATTCAATTTTGCAGCCCACATTTAAAATCCTTAACAAAAAAGGAAAAAAAAAAGTAGCCTGTTTCCTCCAAGAAAAGCAGGACTGCCCTGCAGCCTGATTTGAAGGAACAGAATGATTTTCTTTTTGATTATGCTAGTTTTGCAATCATTTAGTCCAAAAAAAAGAAGACATTTTGGAATTTCAATCCTGAATTAGCAGGGCACCGATTTGGATGAGGCTGGCAGGAGTCAGCCTATGCTAGGTTGAAAAGGACACGTTTTACAACGTGCACAGACACAGTGAAATTTCAGCCTTACAAAAGTCAGCAGCAAAGTTCCCATCGACTACACCAAAGCTAGAATGTCAGCCAGCTTCTATTCTACAACCAAAGTTTTATTACATCCATTATTTTCTACTGCTTTTTTTCAGTCTAAATTTATAGATGACCTTCTATACCAAACCATCCAAACTTCCAGAGCTGAACTACACCTGTTTATCTGATAAGAGCCACCATATTTAAGCGATAGGAAACTCGCTGAGAGAAAGAGCTGCCTCAGGCTTTACTCTCCTTCAAGAAATTCAACCAAAAATTGTGTGCCTCTTCCCCCCCCCCCCCCTTTTTTTTGCCTCAGTCTAGAGCCATACCACAGGACTGTTAATAACATTCCTTCTCTCCCACACTCACCCCTGGACAGGCTGGCTGCACAATCTTCTTTCACCCTTTTTTTCCCCAGGGTAGCTGCAGGAATCAGACCATATGTAATAGTTGCCAGTGTTCAACTAGGTATAGCTACAACTGGATCTGCTAGGTTCCTAGGCAGGAATGAATGACTTGTTTTTAAAAAAAAATTTTGGACAACTGGAAAGAAAGTGTGTTAAATGCCAAGGAATCCTTGTGATTCTCTAGTGCTTATACCACAAATAGTGTTTTTTGAGTAGCTACATCTTGTTTATAAAGGTTGTTGTTAAAAGTATTTGATGCATGCCCATCTTGAATATTCTTAGTGTAATGCTTACCACAACATTTCTTTAACAAAGACATTTTAAAGTTATTTTGCAGACCCCTCTTCCCCCATGAGAACTGTACACTCCACTTTTACATGGGCAAATCAAAGGAAAACTGAAGCCTGAAAGAGATTCACCAAAGCTGAGGTAGACAATAGAGGGAAAAATACTTCAAGACTATAATTCTGGTGAAACTGTTCAGCCACCTAACCTTTGCTTCTTTCTGCATATTTGTCCCGGACAGGTCAGTTTTTTGGTGCACAGCTCCACAGCTAAGGTGGTTTCAGCACTCCCCAAAGTCAGCAGGTTGGGACAGCCCTCTACACAGCTTGACCAATTTATCAAGATCCGCGCTCAGCAGAAGCTGCAACACACAAAGCAGGAATTCATCCAGGCACTAAGCACGCATGGACCGTTTTCCCCAACAACATGACTTGTCTGTCCTTATTGCACCGCATCCAAAATTTCTACTTGATTTTTTTCCTCCAGAGAAAATGACGCCACAACATAGTTCCAATCGATACTTGACATAGTATCAGATTCCTTGCAGTAAAAAGTACTGGCTTAACATTTCATACATGCTTTCTCCAAGAAGCCTATGGTTGCATGCCTTGCCTCAGCAAACCATCAATTTAAATGATTGGGAAAAAAACAACACATAATAAGTGACAGATTTTTCAAATCAGATAAAGATGGGAACCAGATTATCTGTCTGTGGGTGATAGATTGCAGCAATAATAAATTCACTTTAAGACACTGGATCAATTTTTAATCAAGCCAAGAATTATTATTGCAGAAAGATAAAATGACCCATGAGGAGATGCCTTAATTTTCCACCAATCAAATTATAGCCTTTCTAAATAAGATGTAATGAGATCCATGGAATATCCAGGTTACACAGCCTACCTAATTACCCATGTTCCCTGTCATGTTGTGATATAGTAGTGGTAAACTGACCTCTGAATTTACCAAGATGAAAAGGTAATTAGTTTTTCCACAAGGCTGTAGTGAAAACAACAGCAATGACACATGTCACCTCCTTCCACCAAGTCACAACCTCAGAGGTGTTTGTTCTTAAAATATACAGGATATGACCTACCGGGTAATAAACTACAGTCATTAAGCGAAGCGTACATCTGACAGAAAAACAACCACTATATCCAAGCTGAGAATACAAGGTCTGAGGGTAAAGCAAATCAACCCACATTCCACATGAAACTTTATCAGCATATTACCACAGAGGGGCTCAGGAGACGGCAGAGCGTCTTCTAATTAAAGAAGGCACAGTGCCGTATATAAAGGGAGCTTTCCTGAGCCTGATGCACCACAACCAACCACAAGTATAATTTTCTTTCCTATTGTCCTTAACCACATAGGCACTTTTGTCTGCAACTTGCAGCATGGCATCTTTGGAAAGCATTCCTCAACACATCCCAAGAACTTGAAGGCACACCAAGGTCAAACCCGGAAATTGTCATCCTCATCACAAGTTGGTAATTATTTCAGACGGAAAAATCCCCATTTTGTGCACACTCCGCAAGACTAATCATCTCTCCACCCCAGTCTTTGGAGCTAGAATTAAGAACTCCATTTGCGACAACTTTTGAGACTTGATACCTTCACCAAAGTCATTAGCAAGAACTGAGACTGAATTTTCTCTGGCCACCTCAGAAAGCAGGAAATCCCCAAGATGATTTGTCCCTGTCTGTGTGCCCTTTCCTTTGGGCACCACTGCAGCTTAGAGATACAATGACAGACGTAATTGGCTCATGCAAAGAAAGCCATCATAAAATTAATGAACTACAACAATTCATTCCATCTGCTGCCTCTTTCTTGCTAATTTATTAATAACAATTACAGAAAAAATGGTATAGATTATAAATTTCAATTTCTCCTCTTTACCTGAAAATTTAGTCTGAGAGTCTTAAAAAATGATCTCATATTATACCAAATAGATTTATGGCTTATTACTAGTAATGTGGCAGTACCCAATTGACCATAAAAGTTAACTATTTAAAAGTAACTCAAATTACCCCTTCTGAGCAAATTGGATATTTGGTTTACACAGCTTGCACTGCTTTTACGACAAGTGCCCCCCTTTGGTCACCAACCCATCACACCGCTCTGCTTTGGTCCTCTTCAGCCTGTCATAGGGATCACACAGTGAAACAGCCTTGCAAGCCACAAGCCCAACTATCAATACACCACTTTCCCTGCAATGGCAAAAATAAAGTGACACATGCAGAATAGGAAATACAGAACAGGTTTTTCAGAGGTTCAGATTAATTTTACTCCTGTACAAAGCCATCAGGCACAGACTTTAGAGGAATAAAGTTACACAAAGACCAAGTATTGCAGAATGCCTCTTTCCTCCCCTAAGCAAACATGGAGGTAGAAGCCAATGAACAGATGCCGTCGGCACTCATACCAAGGGATAGCATGAACTTCATGGAAGCCTGTTGAGTTCTCCGGCTGGGCATCCCACAAATGCAAGTGTCCCTGTTCTAAGCCAGACTCTGCCAGTGCTGCCTCTCCATTTTGCACTGAACCATGTGGAAAAACCCTGCAAAGTCCATGGTCAGGGCAGGTTAGGACATGCAGGAAAGCCTGGCTCCATTGTATCGAAGCAGAACTCCCATTTCATTCAGCTGGATTACAGCTTTCCCCGAGGTCTGACCCACACACCAACACTGCAGGAATATAACCGCTTAGCCAGTAAGTTTTTTTTACTTACTTTTCCAGCACATCCCCTACTACTAATGCAGCTCTATTGATACAAAAAACATGATATATCGAAACATCATACCTTTTACTGCAGGGAAATAGCTGTATCAGTATAACATACCTGTGCACCAGTGTAACGATCCTACGCAGTAGGCAAATTATGTGGCTTTTGTGGTACCAGGCGTTAGAGCAGTCAAACCTAAAGGGAGTTACACATCCTAAACTGATTTGCAAACACCACGGAAAGTTTGTTTTAAGTGGCATCGCTGCGTATTACCTAATACATGATGAGGTAATGCTAAAATACTAGAAAAACCTCAACACTTTTTCCAGTAGAGATTACAGATGCTATGGGAGGGAACCTGTTGCCCAGAAGGAGCTCAACGGTATCAGACGGCTACGTGTGAAGACAGTTTGACTTTGCATCAACATTAGTATCTAAATGTTTTGATCAAAACACATCAGTAAGTTAAATGCAAAAGCTACATGTTGATTAGAACAAAAGATACATTACATTAAGACTAAAGCCTTGGTATTAAGTAAAATATCTAAGCACTAATTACTAGTTCTGTAATATTTCCACCAATACTATTATCTCCATTTAATTAGGACATAAAAGTAAGTAAAGTTAATTTAAAAAGAAATTTCAAGCATTCCCATTTGATTTTCTAGTAAATTAACACTTTAAAACCTCTAATGGGCATCTCCAAAAGAAAATGTTATCAGCAAAATATGTGATAATTAACATAATTAAAACTCTAAAATATAAGTTTTTTAAATGACAATTGTTCCGTTAAAAAAATATGCAAGAGGAGTAAATTAAGAAATCCCACTCCCCTCATAACACAGACATGCATTAGATAGCATAAACATCGGACAACTCCTCGTGGATATCCACTAACCTAGAAACTGCTAGCATTAACGCATAACAAGATTACTTTTTGTGGAACTGGATTAACTTTTTACACATTCCCTTACCCCCAAAAGGAGCTCAGTAAATGGCTGTGAGTGCTCCAATATTTCAAATTATGCAGTTATTAATTTAAAGTAGGAGTATTTCCTCCGATCTTATCCCAAATGTATTCTAGCCCCTTCTTATTCCCTCCATTTTCTAACTCCTATTCTGGCACACCAACAAGATCAGAGTTACCGCACACATAAAATCAAACTGGCAAAACAGGACAATTCTTACCCTACTGCAGTGTCTGAACGAAAAGATTTTGTGAGTTTTTCAACAGTTAACAACATCAAGCTCCACAACAAGCAAATATTTTGGTCATCCCTGGGCTGCGTGGATGCACCTCCCACCTGGGGAAGCCATCACACCTTTCAGGGGACAAGCTCGATAACCTCAAGTAGATCTTTTATGCCTTCTGTACTCCCAGGAGATTTATACCTTCCAGTCAGCTGGGATAAAAGCATGAAACAGTTTAGCTGCTTATCTGAGCGGTTCCAACCTCCCAAACTCGCCCCAGGAGGTCAGACATCCGACAAGAGGGCCTGTGCTTCCCACCTGCCCACAATTACCTCACGAACAGGCGCTCACCTCATTTCAGGCAGGACACAGCAATGTCCTTTCCTACATTCAGCTCAACACCACGTGCAACAGTACTGCTGATAACAGGCAACAGAGGCAACTTTCTTTGTATTTGGCTTCCTCCCACATTTTTGGGGAGGAGAAAAAAAAAAAAAGAAAAGAAAAAAAAGAGGAAAACATGACAACCTACCCCATTCATATTTGCCTATTTTATAGTGACTCCCCAGACACAGAAGGGCTCAGCCATACGTGACGTTTTTAATGAGCAGAGCTGGTCAGACCAACATCAGAGCACCGCATGGGCCAGCTTCTTCCTGAGGGACAGGGAGCCGGGATCCGAGGGGGATCCCGTGGCTGAGGCCTCCCCAGCAAAGGCCCCCAGCCCCACCGTACCTGAGCCAGGCGAGCAGGGCAGTCCCGGGATGGCAGCCAGCGTCATCTCAGAGCTTGCGAGGATGAGGCAGGTCCAAGCTCAGGCTGGGAGCACAAGTCAGCGTCAGGACAAGACCTGCTGAGGGTGACCAGGCCAGACACCGCCCAGGGATCACCAGAGAGGTCCACGGCGACAAGATGAGTCCAAATCCAAGCTAGCAAGTCAGCCCATCTAGGCCAGGGCCTAGACCAAGGGTACCCACAGCCAGAGAGGGACATGGCTGCAACTGAGCTGGAGACCAACACCACCCAACTAAGCTCAGGCAAGGACTGAGCTTAAATAACACACCTGGGAGAGGGGTGTGGTGGAGGCCCCAGGTGGAGCTGATCAGGGCCATTAAAGCCTACCAGTGCACTCAGGGCCCTGGCAACCACAATGCCATTTCTTCTGAGACTACAGCGATGAGTCTCCCACAAAAACAATAATTTACTCAGTCCCAGGGTACAAAACCACTTCCCTGCATCTCCATCTCAAATGCATTTATATAGAGCTCTCACGTGCCAGTTTCTGCATCCCCTGCCTCACACTACTGTTCAAGAAGAAAGCTCAGCTCTGTTGAGAAAAAAAGATCTCGTGTTGCCCAGCCCGGCAAGCACACCGAGTGTTCCTGTGCCGGACAAACCCACCAGGTGCAGAAGGCAGCATTTGATTCAGTGAGGCTCTCGTTAAATGGCACACCTTAGATCCCACTAACGAGACATCTTGATGAGCATATGTCTGTGGCCCTGCTTGGGATGAGGCTTTACGTCTGGGGAGGTGGAAGGGCTAAAGCAGTTCTCATGATCAAGGAAAGAAGGGGGATATGAGAGAGTTAACAAAAAAAATCTTGTTTCTCAAAAAAAAACCCACAATTCCTTTGCTTCAAGAGCAAGAACTGGCTGAGTATTTGGCTTATTTGCTATTTCACTAGAGCTTTGCCAGCCAGTGCTAATAGATATTAGCACCTGAATCATGAACTGATTTACTAAATAACATTCGCGACACTCTAGTAGTGTAACCTTATAATATGGCAAATATTTGCCACCATCTGCAGTAAATTCAAAGCATCTGCTGTAACTTTTTTGATGAAAGTGAAGTAGCATAGCCCACCATAAATTCTTTTGATATTGTTATTACAATATTCTGTGATAAATAAAACAAATGCACAAATACAGCTCAGGCTAACAAAATAAATCACTAAAGCTTAGCAACTGCTTTAATTATTATTAGAAGCACTTTGGCATTTTTCTTACCTGTCACCCTACAGAAATATTCTACTCACCAGGGAGAGCAAAGCTTTTCCTACTCTTTGAATATCTATGAAAAATTTTTTGAAAAACATCTCAGGTTCTCTCAACCCAGGCTGGAATTTTTCAAAATAACTCAGAATTTACTCAATCTCTGCTTTCATTGAAATCTACACAGCTTATCCCATTGCCTGGATAGGTAGAAGCCACAATGACGTGCTTTATAAAATTCCAGCTCTAGGTATCAATGCTGTGTTTATCACCACGTTATCCATGAAACTATCACTCGTGCACTAAGCGTAAGAGTTTCTCTCTGTCCACCCACTAACGGCAGTTTGGCTGATTGTGGGAAAGTCAGCAAATCTTGCTTTTTTGCTCTGTGGATGGACAAACTCGTGGGCATTTTTATCTCTTGTGGAAGGGGTTCAGTTACAGCCAACTGGCCTTCATCCAGGTACTGATCTTTCCCAGGCAAGGAAGAAAGCTGGAGATGGAGTCAATTGCCTCTGGTATAAAGACGATGTGCAACAGCATGTTGCTAGAGTCCCAGTTGTCACACAAACTCCACCAGCTGTTTAAGAAAGATGCTGAGCAAGATGACATGAAACAAACAAACAAAAAAAGAGCACTTTCGGGAAGACGAACAAAATTACCCATTACAACTGTTGCAGAGTTGTTGTTTTTTCTGAAAGGAATGAAAAGCACCATCTCAAAACATTTTTACAAGGCTACAGTAAAAAGGCAGCTTCAAAACCAGCAGTGGTAATAATAACAGGAGCTGACCCAGCCACAGGACCACAAATGTTAGCCAATATCCGAGAAAAGACTCGACCACTCATGACCATAAATGTCATTCTTTTTGATTACATCATTCCAGAAGCAGGATTCAGGACACCTGCAATAACCAGATGGAGTTAGCTATTTATTAGTTTTTCAACTAGAAAAGATAAAAGCAGTATACTGTTTTCAAAGAGTGGGCTATGTGGACGTAGGAATTTCATCCTTACAGATGGTATTGGAGGCCTTGAAGCAGGCACAGGGCCCAGAAAGCACATCCTGCTCTTATTAAAGCTGTTTCAGGGACTAACCTTTTTCATGACTAGTAACCACGTTCTAGCTTCCAGACTAAATGTATTATATGTCTGTTCACCTTCCTTTGGGCATTTAAACCCATATTTTGAAGTTCTTCCAGGTTTGTTTCATGGTGGTGTTTTTTTAGCTCTCACTTCATACATAGCATTTTCCTACCTTTTACTCATGATATTAGGACAATTTTATTCCCTTTCAGCCTTGCTTTCACTAGGCTAAACAAACTATACTCCCACAGGAGGTAAACCCTGAGTATCCTAGGAATCTTCTCCAAATTCATCTTCTTGAACACGGTTGGCTGGAATTAGCACATGGGAGTACCTACAGAGGGTAGACCTCCTTTCTCTTATACGAAAACACCGTTTACAGAGAGACTTCACATTTTTCAATCATCCCACAGCAAATACTACATTCCAGTCTCCCTCCTACTTACTCACTTCTAAATTATGAGTTTACAATGGAAACAGGATATTCATGAGTGTAACTTTATATTTTTCACTAATACATTTAATTCCTCTTCTTTCACTTACTTTTTGACTGTTATATTAATTTTCCCATGGGAGATTTAAGGCCTCCCGTGTATTGCCAGTGCATCTTGTTTTTCCCTATCAATACGAGCATGCTCCAATTTTCATGCCAGCATCATTAAAGAAAAATCTTCAACCAAATCCAGTGCCAAAACTCATTCATGAGACCTTCCTTTAGTAACTTGCTTTCAGCATGGTAGTATTGCTTTTAGTATAACTGCTTTCTCTTTTACCAGTGCCACCCCACATTATGGCTCTAGTAGCTCCCTCCTTAATAATTTAAATTAAGACCTCTGAAGATACAATATAGCAGATCCAACTAATTTCTTGTGTGTGAAAAATTAGTTACCTTATAAAGAGGAATGGATCCAAAGAGACTTACATGACATACTTTCAGTAGAGTTATATTTCTCTTGTCCTGATCTTCCATCTTATCTAAATACCCTTTCTTTGCTTATCACCGAGTTTGGAATTTGGGATACTCAGAACCACCTCTTGTCAAACAAAAAAAGCAATCATACAGATACTTGTATGTCCCCTAACTCCTGCTCATGTCAATGTTTAATCATGAGTTGCTCATCTTCGGCCACTCCTCTTGAGCCAACTGACAGTTTTTTTGAGACAGCATGACACTATGAAACTCCTGGAGCCTAGAACATGCTCCAAAAGTACAAGGTCCTCTCAGAAATAATTTGCCATTGCTGAGCAGCCAGGATTTGAAGGAAGGCATTCTGGGTTGCCAGCAAGATTTACAGCTCAAACTACTATTGAGGGATGTGATTTAGTGGCTCATACCACGCCAATGATACAAAGTGTTCAGGTCCACCCCACAACCAGGCTTAGATGACTTTTGCACCAAAACCTTTCTGTCCATGTTTCTTCACCTCTCATGTTTCAGTTTCCCTTATTTTTCCCTCCTTTGTCACAGTCTGCCCTCAGATCACAATGACATCTGAAAGCTGGGGACTTTTACACCGTAAAGCTTTGGAGGACTCCGCCTGTCTACAGGGACCATACCAACAACCACACTGAGCATTTGTTAAATTACCAAGAATTCACTCTAATAAAAGTGATGGGTCCTCAGCTTTTGGAAGCACTAGACTTTACAGCTATGTAAAAGAAAAGCCAAAGCTTAGGAAAAGCTTCCTAAACAGAAAGACACACTGAACTCTATTATTTTCTCTTCCAAATTTCAACTGTCTCTGAAGCCCAAACTTCTTCAAACTATTTTCATTACATTGTTATCTTTAGATATTTAATTAATTTGCACCAAAGTCCCCAGTAATTTCATTCCATAGCATCCTGCTCAGTGTGGCCCCAGAGTAAAGAATACATATTCACTCTCTTAGAAGCTAGAGATCTTACCATATTTAACAAGAAGCATCTCTGACAGTAATTGGAGTTCCGTATCAAGGTAAATAAATGGTAAGATCATAAGAACATACTCTAGTGGCCACATGCATCCGGCAAACACTAACATCAGAGAGTGAATTTAACATACAGTCTCAGTGGGTACGAATTTTCTGTAAACAAACAATCTGAAGAAAGCCTCACTTTTGTCATCTGTTATTCCCATTGACGAAAAATGAATATTCTGTTTCATACTTTTCCTACCAGGTGGCTTCATTATTTACCACTAGTCTTTTTTCCCTCATCATGTGTGCAATACTGTAATATCCTCAATGACAATGGATTAACTTTCTGTCCTCAATAGTAGCATTCAATGCAAATTACCTAAATTCTTGGATATGCTCAATGATGATACGTTGGAAGACCTGTTCCTCACATTGCTTGAAACAACTGCTCACTTCTATCAAGGTACAAAGTGCCTCCTCACAGTATTTATTCCCACAAGTACAGGACACAGAGAGGAGCAGCAGACAAGGACGGGGACAGGTGCAGTGAGATACCAGAGGTTCCACTCTTCCCAGTCAGTGAGCATGTGAGGAACCTTGGGCAAGTCACTTACTCTCACTGTACACTGGCTATCCCTCTGTAATACGGAGATAACAGCGCTTCCTCCCTTCACACAAAGTGCTGGAGGCATAAAAATTCCTAAACTGAGAGGTGTAAAATCTCTTGATGATGAGGTAAGTGCCTTGAGCAAATAGCGGCTGGATAACTCAGACTGAAGTTTGAGGACTGTGTTTAAAGAGTTAAGTTCGGAGCAGAGAAGGCAGAGGCAGGCACGAAGGGCTCCCTTCCACACACCAGAAACCAGTGGCTTCAGCAGATACAGGACTGGCCTCTGAATGCTGAAGCTGTGCTAAGGTGTCTGCTAAAGAGAAAGAAATACTTATTCTGACCTGGAAAAAAAAGAAAGGCAAATGCCATGGCTTTGAAATAAAGGAGCAAAAAGAAAGAATAGGCTCAGGATGGTTTATAAATCCTCTTAGGCAGCCTCTCAATATTCCCTTCCCTATAACTTCAGAGCAGGGCTTTAGCAAATTTCAAGGAGGATGGTCAGACACTATGATGACAGTCATTTCTGGCTTCATCCTGATTAGAATGGCAGTCAAGTTTGATGGGGTTAACTCATCAGGCCCAAACAAACCCCAGTATAAATATAGCCTCATTGTAGTACCTCTACTTAGGAATAGCCTTAGTTTGCTTTAAGCTTATTCAGTTATAGCTTTGCTGGATACCCAAGAAAACAGTAAAAATAGATTTACAGTGACACCAAGAAACAAGCTAGGTTTGGGTCAGGATGCAAGATTGAGATAACCCTCCTAGTCGAGATGAAACCTCTGAAAACTTTTTTAAGAGATGTTGTTGCTATCAAATACTCTAGTGCAAGACAAGGAAATTAAACATTTTTGTTTCATTGCATTGAACCAGCAGGGCAAAACCCAGTACTTGGGACAGCCCCTTTGTACAGCTCTGGGACATAAAAGGGTCAAAGTGTTCCTTCATGGAAGAGGACAACTGTGAAAGCAAAGAACAGGCTGGGATTGTTCAAGCTGCTCCACCTTGTTGTACGGGGCTGACAAGATCCCCAGGCAGCTGTCAGGGATGAAACAGGGCAAAGACAGATCACAACTACATTTGCCACCTTCCTTCCTCAGACCTTTACCACTGCACACCTAACCCCACGCCTCCTCCGCAGCACCGCCGCTAACTTCCAGCAAAGCACCCCGAGCTCACAAGACTCCAACACCTTCCCAGCTGGGGAGCCCTCTT
>NW_009600967.1:48882-54143 GCF_000690535.1 Cariama cristata
TCCCTCCAGCTACACAGCATAGTTTGCCATAGCTGCATTATCGTTCTCTTACCACAGTGTCAAAGCCCCCTCAACCTTTTCACAGCCGTCTCACAAAGACAGGAGATGCTCTCATATGACCTGATGTGACAACACCCCAGGCTGTATTTCCCCCTTCAAACGCCCACCACGGAACCACTGCAGAGCGATGGCCAGCCCTTGTAGCCTCCAGGGATTCCCAGCTGGGCAGGAATTTCTATTTATTAACTCAACATTTAAGAGGTACATGATGGAGAAGGGAGGAGAGTAATCAAATAATTTGAAATGCTAGAGTCCTGCCAAGTTGTCCATGCTGTGCCATACCCTACTACATTAGTTATAACTGCAAGTTGCTACCATCTGCAGTTGATTAAGCAAAGAAGGAGGTGAGACTTCCACTTCTCTGCTCAGCTGTATTCATGTTGTTGCCTCACGCCCTCTCAGCCCTTCTCCATCAGTTTGCCGCACGGCATTTGACACCAAGGTCCTTCCTCTCCACTGACGGAGGAACCATCTCCCTCGGAATCAGCACACACAACAGGCCCTACTCCTGACCATCAGTAAGGTCAGGGCAGGACTGCCTGTCCACTTCCACCCTGGCCTACCTGCTTGCATCTGCTCAGGGTGGTATATTCCCTTATGACATGCTTCTCTACAGCTTCAGGAAATGAAGACACCCTCAATGTGCAAGTGTGAAAGTCTGTCCCTGTCTGCTCCGCTCCATTTTAAGATCCTAAGTCCTTACAATCCCCATAGGAAGCTGGAGTCTCTAAAATCCAGTCTACCCGGAGTGAAAAATAAGCATCAGGAATCCCTAGTTCCTTTTGCAAGTCTTGCAATATTTCCAAGAAGCTGGCAAACACCCCTGTTCAGCTGGCCCACCACTTATCTTTGAGATTATGTTGTCGTTGTTACTGGTGATGTCCAAGGGCCTTCCACATAGTACCACCAGAAGAGCCACTGGTGAACATCTCTGCATCTTGGGCCGTGACAGGAGTATGCCAGATGTACATTTTAGAAAGCAGAGCATGTATCAGCCTCCTCATAGAGCCCTGTCAGAACATTTGATTAACGGCGACGTGCTGGAAATCCTAAGCAAAAAAACACGGCCCCTCACAACTGTTCTACCCAGATCAAAGCCATGTGGCCACAGATACTCAGCACCAAATGTAGTTTCTGAAGCTCTTTTGCCACCCTGAGTTTTTAAACCAAAAAGATTTCAGGCTAACTAGAAGCTTTGCGAGTCATGTTTTCATAGCCCCTGAAGTTTAAGAGAAAAAAAGCTTTACATTAGACTGCAGTGATTTGAAAAACCCTAAACCTACAACGAACCCTGTACTTAAATTATTTGGGATAGAAGGAAGAACAGGCTTTCCACTCCTGCTCCATGGCCCACAGGTTAATGGACTAATGCAATAAAACAATAGGTTATAATAGGAGTCTCAATACAATTAAAATCATAAAACTAATGATGATCTGTTTCGGATGAAGCCACAGATGAAAATAAAGCATTAAATGTTTTTCCCCATTTATTTAAGCACATTGAAAATTTCAGTCATGTAGAAGTGTGATTTAACATGTACACACTTGCAAGCACGCAGACAAATCTATGTAAAGAGATCTATTTAAAGTCACTAAAATCTTGTACTACCAGATTTCACTTACTCATACCAAGGAATTACACTAATTTCTACACCAAGAGGATTACTTTTGCAGCAGCTTCAAATAGGTCTCTAATGGAAGAAAATACTGGCTGAAACAGACTGTGGTATGCTACAGAGGGGAAAAAAACCACAGATGCACTTTGGAGTAGAGAAAGCAATAAAAGCCCCGACCAGCTACCTTCCCTCCCACGCAGAGCTCCTTAAGGAAAGACAAGTTAAACCTATACTCTGTGCTTCAGTTCACTTTTTGGGGAAAAAAAAAAAACCAAACACGGAAGAGGGGTCAGAGATCCTCAGGGTCACAGTACAAAACTTCCAAGTCACTGTTAACCCTCCAACAAGCCACAGGCTAGCACAAACGTAAGACTTGGTAATTCCAGTTCACTCCCGCTAAGGGCATGCAGGAGCACACCAGTAGTAAGCCCGCTGCCCGAGGAGCTGGGTGGGTGGGTGCTCTAAAAGCACCCGTGCTCCACAGGGTCAGGTCAGGAGTGGACAGCCAAGGCTTTGCCGGGTAATTATATCCCAGTGGGGAAGAGAGACCAGCATGAGATACAAGAATAAAATTAACTCCAGCCATAGGGGAGTAAGAGGAGGAAAGAGACTGAGTAAATGGCGCTACTGAGAAATGCTATTTGTCGCCCATCTCGGCAGACTTCAGTAAGGCCAGCAACACAACTGTGTGCAATTGGACATTTCCAACTAGGCTTCCTACCTTGTTTTGGAAATCAGCTTTAATTAAAGTGTGGGAAGTCTGTAGTGTTACCTCCCATGGATCCTCGTGATCCTTTCATGAGGCCTATTTTACCTCCAAAATGAAATGATGTGAGGAATTTTCCCTGTGACAAGACATATTCCAGTCTGTCTTGCCATTGTGCTTTGAATACATTTCTCCAATATCAAACACAGCAAAAACTCATCTGCTGTTACATGAAATAGTGTGATCCGAAAGGACAGATTTTAAGAGGGAAGGAGACCAGGTTTCAGCCAGAATTTATATTTAGGAAGACACCTACTGTTGAGATCAAACAAACACAAGAAGTAAAGCATTTCAAAGGTCTTCATTACTCTACTCATTCATTGTCATATCCTTTCCTGTCAAGAGTCTACCCATATGCAAGAAAAGCAGGTGACCCACAAACACGATGAACCCTTTTGCCTTTTCCACTGCCTTGGACCAGCATCGAGGGGGCCACAAACCAGCTCAGGATTAGAAGAGTCGCAAGGCAGGTCCAACACAGAAGTATCTGTTCCAAAGGCTGACTTCCTGCAGTTCACATTATAACTGACCCTCGATAATTGACATTAATGATTTGTATGACAGTCAGACTGAGGGATCAGCTGGAGAGCTGTGGGGCCTGACACCCGTTGTAAAGGAAGAAAAGAGCTTGCGATCTAAGTAAGAGAGCAGGAGAAAAGGATTTACCTTCACGCTGCAGATGGAGAAGCACACCACAGCCAGAATGAAGTGACTTGTTGAAGAGGAACTAAACCGGGAACTGAACACAGATTTCTCACATCTTAGTCCATTCCCTGAACCACAGCTGATCGTTTCCCACACAGCCTTGGAAGACTTTCACTGCTAAGTTCCTTTGAGGCTGCTGCACTTCGGTCCCATCCCGCACAGCCCTGTGTGCTTTTCACTTCCCTTCATCTGAGCTGGCTGTAACAAATGCTCTTCCCGTGGCCTCTCGGAAGCACTCTGTGGACAGGCGTCTGTTATCCTGTCAAAGAAACAGAGCCCTAAAGTCCAGCTACTTTCTGCTCCCCGCAGCAGTGCTGACACCCCCGATGTCCCATTAGTGGAGAACGGCTCTTTCCCACCCTCTCGGCAGCTCTGGCTGAACAGCTGTCCTCCCAAGGAACGGGCAGTCAAAGCCAGTTAGACACGCTCCTGTGTAAGGGCTGCAAAAGCCATGTGCCTCTTCACTTTATCTAGAGACTCAGGCAAAACAATCCACACCCATATATGTTCCCGTGCCTCTACCGCTTTTCAGGCGTAGGCCAGAGTCATCTTAGTAGCTCAAGACCCTTCTTCCCTTATATACATTGTCTTCCCTGACTCACAGAGTCTCTCTCCACCTCCCTCTCTTCAGCCTGTCCCCTTCTTGCGTAGCCAGTCTCACAGCTACCCCAAACCCATTACCCAAGCATACCCCTCCGTTCCTCCTCCCTGCCCACAACCTCTTCATCTCTGCAAGTGCCTCTGCGATCCCTTCCGCTTCTCCCACAACCTTTGAAGCTTAAAACTCATCATTAGCACTCGATGCCGTCGCTCTGCTTCTGGGGAGGTTTCACAGCTCCAAACACCTTCTTCGCCAGCAGACTCAGCTGGATTGATTTCCCTTGCCTTCAACTCTCCCACTGTCCACATGGGATCCCACTTGAATGAAAGCCAGAACCCCTGCTCGGGGAGATGCATTAGCCATATGCTGTTAGGCCTGTGCGTTTTGCTCAAAGTGCGATTTTCAGCCACGCACGGAGACTTCACAGTCAGAATTAATAAGGTACACAGGGACACCTTCTCCCTTCCCACCTTTGATTATCACACCTATATTATGTGTGTTTATGCAGCTATTTTCTTGATGCCGACTGAGATATATGCAGTCTAATAATGCTGCAGTATATTATTTTCCAGTATTTGTTTTCAGGTTGGAAAAATGCCATAAAAACTGTGAAAAAAATTGAGAACAGATCCTTTCAGCTGGTGTAAATCTAGATACCTCCATCGACTTTGGCAGATTTATGCCAATTTCAACAAAGTGAAGATTCAACCCTTAAAATACCAAGTCACATGTTTTGCACATCTTCCATATTATTAGTAAATTATTTAACACGATTTTCATTTCATTAAAACTTGAGCAACAAGATATTTTTGTATGGAAGGAAATCAATGGAGATCTTACTAATCCTGGACAAGTTTCTTTGCATTTGACACCGGGGCAATACTTGGAAATCAGAGTGGAAGAACAGTACGGTCCCATTCAAGTGTCTGCCCCACCAACCTGAGCTTTACCCAAAAAATGAGTAGAGGTCATCACACACTAAGAATTTCACACTATCTTTATTAAATTACTATGTGCCGATTCCCTGCCTTGCTTTTTAAATGTAAGGTGACAAAGATCACTGTAATCTACATTTAATGAAACATCATATCTCCTGTGTATTCTCATTGATCCAATCTTTTCTTATCATTCTTAAGAGAATATTGTGCTTTTGAAATGACAGCCTCCTTTCCTTGAAGAAACTCTTGCTGTCTGCCAGTGATCTTCTTGTTATATGCTTTAAGAGTCTGCTCCATTTGTAATTAGAGTCAAACTATCAGGGACTTTTTGAACCACAAAAATAGCTGTCCAGCAGAAAAATTTAGTCAACACAACACACCTTGCACTGCTTTCTTTGTAAGTGTCAGACTGCTGGAATTGGTGTTTTGCTGGAGATTCACTCTGAGAACAGTAAGGAAAAATGAATAAAGTGAATGATTTCTTAAAAAAAAAAAAGGGGGGGGACAGGACACTGAAAGATGAAGTTGTTGTGAGAACCTGAGAAAAGCTGGCCAGAATTGCAGGCAAGCTGAAC
>NW_009600967.1:54174-66753 GCF_000690535.1 Cariama cristata
CCGCCCCAGGTAGCACTCCCGAGTAATGCAAGTATATTTGTTGCAAGCAGGTATTCCAAATACTGATCCCTATTCAAGCCAGGCTTTTGCCAAAGTCCTTTTCTGAACAGGGGCAGCACTAAGATGTCCTGAAGCCTTCGCATCTCTAGTAAGAAGATTCTCCCGGATCAGAAGAATCCTGATTCTGAATTCAGAGTCTCCTGAATTAGAACTGTTGACATCATAACTCTTATATGCCACCACTGCTCCTTTTGCAAATGCAATAATTGTATTTGGTTGCTTGTTTCAGAAATAAATTGGTATTTCTTCAAACTTTTGGAAACAGGAGAGATGCTGCAAATTCCCTAAGGTATTTTGCATGTCAGAATTTAACCAGCCCCAGTGAAACTGCTGAATTTGGATCTAGTGGTCTGACAAGCGTTATTTAATGCTGTGGTCAGAGGAAATTACATTTTGCAACACTATCCTGAGAGGGGGTCAGGTTCTAAGAGGACACACAGGCGGCACTTTCTTAGAACAACCCCACAGTATCCAGTGGATGTTATCATTTTGCATCTGTTGAGTGAAAGAGGTTTGGTAGTATCATTCACTTAATTTCCTAAGGAATCAGTCTGTCTTAGCTCAGAAAAGTACCAGACATCATCTAGAGCCTTTTTGGAACTTTC
This sequence comes from Cariama cristata, assembly GCF_000690535.1. Classification (NCBI taxonomy): domain Eukaryota; kingdom Metazoa; phylum Chordata; class Aves; order Cariamiformes; family Cariamidae; genus Cariama; species Cariama cristata. The sequence goes on from NW_009600967.1 coordinate 54,840, forward strand.
TCAACTCTTTCCTCTTTTTTTGAGTTTTCACTGGTCTCCTCTGTACAGGTCTGAGTCACTCTTTCTTTCTTCCTTTCTTTGTACCGCTCAGGCTCCGGGAGGGAGCAATGCCTTAGTCACAGCTGCGGGGACAGAAAGGCCCCAGATTTGGGGTTCCATCCTTCCTATGTTTGACAGCAGCCTGAAAGCACAAAGGTTTCTGTTAAAGTCAGCATTACAGCAGACATCTACATGTCATTATGTTTATATAGGTGAAGACCTTAGACACCTGGCTGGCCACATCTTTTAGTACCCAACTCAGGCCAAAGAAGTAAAGGTTTTGATTTGTTTTTCAGGGTACAAAAGAGGGACAGCCTTCAGCCAGTGCTGCCAACTCCAGCCTTCAATCTGCCCCAAGAACTGCAAGACTAACTTAAAATCATCACTGTATTTGTTTGGAGTTCTTTATTCGCTTTCCTTTTTTTTCATGCTTAATAGTAAACTCATTTTCCTTCAAATTTCCTGCAGTTCACCCCTAAATCAATGGAAACCAAAATCCTCCCTCTTTTTTTGAATAAAGGAGGCATCTAAAACAACAGCATCACACTTGACTCCAGGAGCTAGGGCATTATGGAAAATATCAAACAGCAGGTTTTGCAGCCCTTTTTATCATTAGTCAAATACAAGCAAGCTAAAAAGTGACCTTAGCAGTCCTATCAAAACAATAGAAGGTCTTCCTTCCTACATTCCTACACATAAACAAAGAGGGACTAAGGATCAACAAAATAAAATCCCTCACCTCAGTAAAGAATCATTGACCTTGCCCACTGCTTTTGGGAGGAGGGAAATACAGCAAGAACAAAGTGTCCAGTTATGTTGATCCCGGTATTTGCCAAGCACTCGGGATCAGACGGTGCCGATGAGGCATAGGCTAGGGAGGCTAAACATGAATTTCACTCTATGCCATTGAGGAACAGTAAGTAACAAGACAAAAGGTTTTGAGTCAAAAAAAAAAGCTTCTCTACAAGTCTGAAATTTCAGTCCAGGTGGAAGTCAAATTTACGATGCCTACACTATTCTCTCCATAATGTTCCCTAAGGCTCTAAAGCAGCAAATGCCTGCACCTCCTCAGACCTGCCATTTGGTCCCAGCGAAAGCCTTCCTGACCAATGCTCTAGTCTACCTTCCTCCAGCCAGGGAAAAAAAAACCAGGAGCAGCCACCCCCAAGTCTATTTTCTGCACTTTATTTTTGGCTTGTAGGCAGGCTTCTTCTGGAAGGCCTGTGCAGGTGTTGCCAGGAGTTTGAGCATTCAGTCCCTCTAGGCCAATGCCTGCAGAGATAGAAAAAAAAAAAGAAAAAAGGATTAGCCCCAGGGCTGGCTGGACAGGAGAGGTCTTTCCTTCGCTGTAACAAGCCACAGGCAAACAATTTGCGCTTCTGGATCTAGCAGTGGAGTCTTCCCCTACAGCACGCTATGGTGCTCCCATCTTATGGCCCCATATGATGGGGTCAAATACAACAGTGACCTTTTGCTTCTCTTCTCCTAGGAGCAGCAGATACTACAAAGGCCTTTTCCTCTGCGCTGTACTTATACCTGACCTTTCAGAAAGGATCCAGTGCATACCTTTGACAAGCAAAATTATTAATTATCATGAAAAGCCTGCACAGAGAATCAGTCTGAAATAATTTCAAAATTGTAAGTATACACAAGGCCTGTAACATTTAAATGTTTGCACCCATATCTTCACCCAGAAGGCTCCTGAAGCGTTTTCCCAAGGTAGCTGTTTGTTTGGTTGGGTTTTTTTTTCTTTTTTCTTGGTAACTACATCTTGTCAGAGATATGAAATATTGGTGTCTCCCAGTTGTGGGTTGATTACAGCTAATGGACTCATAATCGTAGGATTTTCTTTTTTATTCCATATTATCCAATGACAGAATGAAGCAGCACAAAATGCAGTCTTTATTTCATTCAATATGGTAAGTATTCCGAGTAGCCCTTACTGACAATCTGATTTCTCACAAAGGAGTATTTGCAAGGTGAAAGACGGATATTCTGTGAAATATTTTACTTGTCATCAGTTTTGTGTTCTTGTATCTCAGACCGAGACATCCTCTGACAGAGAAGCTCAGGCATCAGAGGGAAGACCAGCAGTGCCTCTCTCAAAGGCTAGACCACACTGCTCCCGTGTGGCTCCGGCAGAAAACAGAGCCTGGGCCGAAGGGACACTGCTCTGCAGAGGAACTCTTGGTCCCCCCCTTGTATAAAGCTGGAACATCCTATGTTTCTTAGATGGCACTATGCATTCTCTTGACACTTGACAAAATAAAAATGACAGTAGGAAATTTCAAGCGGAGACTTTAAATGCACTGTAATATCAATGCCAGTACAAAGTTCCCTTGACTAGCGAGGCATTCGGTCGCTCAGCGCTTGGCAATTAGCCCGTGGCTAACCGTTTCACAGCAGAAGTAAAGACAGAAGGCTGCTCCCGCTGAGAAGATCTCCTCAGATGGTAAAATCAGAGGGCTGGTCTGCTTCACGCAGGGGACCGAGACCCGCACTACACCTGCTGCAGTGAGGCAGCACCAGTTTCTCCAAGAAACGCTGCACATCGGCACCCGGAGACCCAGTCTGTGTCAGGCAGCGTCTGCCCTTTGGCTGCTGCTCGTGCACATCACAGACGGCGGGCACCATTCCTGCGAGGATTCGATCCCGAATGCTGCAAACATTTTTAGTAAGAGTGCAAATATTTCCCCCCTGAGAGAGAGCTCTGAAGTCAAAGGCTACTGGTGACCAAACACCGCCCCAGCAGAAAGCACTTCCAGGATCAGCTCCTTAATTTGCTAAGTATTTAATCCATAATACACATTTACATCAATTGATGTGAGAGATACAGGTATTACAGAATCAGAACCATTAATGCCAACTACAGTAGAAAAATGACTGGAAAAATAATTGTATGCTGGATACACTTGTTCTTCAAATACATGCTAAGATGAATAGCATTTCCTGTAAACATACGACATGTAATGCCTTTGAATTTTACACAGCTAATTTTACATTAATTCAGTGGATTCTTTTCCCAGGGACCTAAACTGTTCTCTCAAACTATATCTGCAAACAAGTGGTGAAAATAGCTGTTATTTTTCAGAGTAAGAGTATTTTTTAACCTTTTTAATCAGAAAGGCCTGCCTGCCTTAAAGTCGAACTCAAAAGCTATTTGCCCTTACCTGGGGGACATGCAGACAGGAGGGGTAGGACAGGGGGAGTGTGACAGAAACAGAAAAAGATAAATAATCCCATATAAAAACAAGCTTTACAGAAGAAACCTCAAACAAAACCCCAAAAGCTAACTCCACGCAACTCCCCCCCCTCCTTCCCCTTTCTATGGAAAACCAGCAGACTGACAGCTCATATAAAGGGAGCAGATGAGTTCAGCATGGAGAAGATGAGGGGGAACAGAAATTCCTGTTGGATTGTGGAAGCAAGAGCTATCCCAGAGCCTGTTACTGTATCATCTCAGATTGCTTGCAGGCCTCGATTCAATTTTAAAAAGAGACATTTGTGAATCAGACAGAAACGTGGTATCTTAGAACTGAATCAGAGGATCTGTCAACATACTGGCGAGTTTACTTTTAACACGTACCAGGTCTTAACCACACGCACACAGAGGACAGAGCATAATGAACACGGACTTAAAAGTTCAAATGGTTCACAGGCCCTCAAAAGGGATGAATGGCTCTGAAGGAGACATTATGGTGCATCAAGCAAATCCTCCTTAGTTCACACAATTATTGACCCGAGACATCACAATTATTCCTTCAGAGCCATTAAGGGTCAAATGTGCTAATCCCATTGCCACCACAGATTGTACAGTTTAGCAAGTAGGATAAGGAGGATGTTACATGGGAACCGCACACACTCATCATTTGGAGACTACCTCTCTTCCTTGTGCCAAATTTCAGTCTTGATGCCCAGGGGCTTCCAGGAGCGATAAGAGAGCGCGAGGGGTGGAGCAGGGAGTCAGAGCAGGAGGAAGAGGTACGAAGCCACCAGCAAGCAACGTGTTCCCTTGGGATAGCACAGCCGCTCTCCTCCCCTGGTCTGGCCGTGCACGAACTGGAGACGGAGCTGGAGACCAGTCGTTTTCCTTCAAAGTGCAATATATGCTCACGAAGCACAGAGGAACAGCTGTACCTCCTCACTCCCTCTGGTACTGGGAATCATTGTCATCTAACTTTCCACCTGAGTGCAGGGAAGTGGGTTTTGTATCCTTCTATATCTGCAAAAGCCAGTGGCAAGCAGAGGTTTAAGCAGAGATAAACCTGCCAGCAGTACCAGCTAAGGGAAGACAACTTCCCCGGCATACTCCGCAACCTTTATCACAGCACGACCGAGGAGCCAAAGCCACAAGAGCTAGCACACAACTGCAAGACATTTCGTTTGCCCGTCAGACCTCTGGGATGAACACACAAATCTTTCAGCTCCCTACTCCAAACAGCTTTACCTACATTTTTTCCTCAAGAGACACACTTGCACCTTCTTTTTTTAGGCAGCACCTTTAGGAAGCAGCTTGTCCCAACTCAAAGAGCAAAACCCATAGTGAAGAAATCAAGCCTTCATCAGCCTTCCTCCGATGAAAAACTGCTGACATGTAACAGCTGTGACACAGATCAACAGAAATCAGCATTTCTGAAGTTATTCCTTTCTACCCTACGCTAAAATTAGCACAACTACTCAATTCAAACTTATTTCATCTCAACAGTGGAATTCTTTGCCTTCTCTAAAAAAAAGGAGAGCAAGGATAGCCAAGGTAGGAATTACTTGGAATGCCTGAAAAAAATTTAAAACTATTCTTTAGGTCTCTCAATTTCACCCACAATAAATAATCTGCTGAAAAGCTAAGCTGAAACTAAACAACTTCAGGCTACATTGGGCTGGTGATTTTTGACTGAACTTGCCACGATATTCTTCCTGAACACAATGGCACAAAGGGAACCATGAAGCAGGTCATCTCCTCGGTGGAGGTAAATGGGAACTGTGCCTAACCCCACAATCCACCAGCTGCAGAATGACTCTGCCATTGGATACAATATGCAAAGTATTTGAGGCAGTAAAAGAAAGGATCCTTTAAGGCCGTAACAATTTGCCCAAAAGCACGCCAAAGCATCACATAACCCGATCTATCATGACTGCAGTCTGCTGCATCATTCCTAATACACTTTTAATCATGGAATAAGCAAACAGGAGCTATATAAAAACAGCACACAACACAAGGATGAACAGAAACCGTTTACTGCATCTTCTCTCACTACAGAAGACTACTCTGTGGTTCCTGCTTTGCTCTGCTACTTGTAAGCTATGTAATTGCTCATCCCATGACAATGCTATTGCTGTTGCCTCCGCTCACACTGTACATTACTCTGTCCTGTAGGATACACACATATATGCTAATATTTTATTAATATGATAACACAGGGCCTCGTTTTCTTGCAATTTTTTAATACTGAATTGGTAACAGCTGCACTGCAGCTTCTGCTAAACTGTTTTTCAGTAGCAGAAAACTTCCAGGGGGGCAGAAGAAGAAAAAAGTATCTTCATTCGGGGCTTAAATTGGCCTCCAAAATGTCATCAAAATATTGCTTAAAAGATGCATTTTTGCAAAGTGTGGGAAAACTCTTCAGTGATGTTTGGGTTATTCACCTGGGGGGAAGAAAGCAGATTTTGGCTAAGTGCTCACCTCAAATTGCACGCAAGCTGAACATTTATAACTTTCCTTAGAGATATTTGAATGTTAGAGACTGGGAGGGAGATGGGAGGCAAACGAAGAGAGAAATACAAGAAGATCGTAATTTTAGCACGCACCAGACAAAATTTCACATTTTCTCTTTCCTTAGAGATATGCAAAACTTCGGCAAGTGAGCACTGCAAGCTTCTAACTAGGATATCTGACCTGCAAAGTCAAATTTTATAGTGGCACCAAAGCACTTCACAGCTCCTAAATAGTTTAAGTGGAAAAACCAGATTCTCTGTTTTCAGTTCTTTTTGTAAAGGCAATGAAGTCCAGATTCACCAAAGGACTTGAACAGGTTCTTAAATGCTAAGCAAGAGGGTTATCTCAACTAACATGTATGCAAGAAGTCAGAAGATTCAAGCCAGGCATGCCTTGAAAATATTTTTTGAATCAGTGTCACTCATCTGACTGAGAGCAGATGTGAAAAATGAGTAAATACTAATATGGGGAGTATCATTCATTTTCCCTCTTTCCACAGACCCAAAAATCCACAACTATACTCGACCATGTTCAGCAAATAAAGATTTTCCACTCACTTGTTTGTATGAACAAGAAATTCAAAGTAATCTTTTTCTCATAACCGTTCTCCTGCAATGGGAGGAACACACTTGTTATGCTTTTATCTTGAATTCAGTTAGTCCTGTGAGAGGTGATTGTTTGCACTTGGCCAAATGTTTTCACATTTATGCCAGTTTTAAAACCACAGATTTGTTCTTCGCAGTGATTATCAATGCTGAGATAATGACCATGTTCTGTGGTGTTCTCATCTACTTACAACTATAGCTGAGCTTCCTACCAAAAAATTTCCTTTTAAACCTGCAAGTAAGACAATATCTTTCACATAAAACCCGAACTGAACATAAACAAAAGGTACTTGCTAAAGGCCTTACTTTGTGGCTACCATTATTCGCAATAAATGTTTTCAGTTTACCCTAGATATCAAAAATAAAACACATCTGTATACAAAAAACCTAGTCAGAATCTCATGTCACTGTTCATAATTTATTATGAATATCAGTCCCAGGTACATGCTGTTGGAAATGCTCGATAAAGGTTGAGACTAGGGACATAATTTTCTGCCACTTATACGAGTACAAAACAGGCATATTTTATAAAAACAGAAGGGAAAGATTTGGCCCAGAATTTCAGATGCATTTTTAGTTGAGGAATAACAACAGGGACAGGACAAGCAGAAAGGGCTGCTGCATGCCTCCCATTCCGTACTTCCTCTTGGGTAACCTTGAACCGTCACCCCATTTTTCCCTTCCCTCCACTTTCTAACTATTCCAGGTTCTGGGACACGGGCCGATTCACACTGATGCCCAGATCTCATCTTAGCATCACTGTTAATACCAACTACAACAGCTGAAGTATCCCAGCAGTTATAAGGGCACCAGGTACTTCAGCAAATGCCGAACTTGCAGCATGTGAGTAAGCCCCTTTACTTCAAAGGGAAGTGGTCCGATGGACCAGGGCTATAAGGGCCATAGCTGTCTTCAGGGTACAGGTAAAACTGACACTTGTGGAAAATTTACTGTACTGCTGTAAAGGATCCCTCGGACATCTTTCAGTCACTTTTCATTACCAGAAAGAGTTTCTCACTGCTCTCTTCTATGTAACTGTTTCCTTGTCATGAACCTTTATTATGATATAGCTAGTTTAATGCGGTTGGTCATCAGAACTAGCTATTGGGTGTTTATTCATTAAAAAATGCTGGGCAGGAAGTCCTTTTCAGAGACTAACATTTCCAACCTAAATTATTCTATGATCTAACCTCATCACCAGCATTCTACATCCTCATTCCTGCGCAGTACAGGGGACACTACGCTGCTGCCACAGTGATACAGAAGTTGCAGCAGTCCCCTCTTCAGAGCTTCTATAGCATGAGAAATCTCTTTAGTTTCGTCAGATGTTATGGGCAGGCTGGTGACACTGTTCCCCCAGGGCACTCACTTCTCTGGGGTGAGCATCAAATAGCTTGATTTGAGAGCCTTTGCTGCTTTCTTGGCTGATCAGGAATTTGAAACAACGCACACTGCTCTAATAACCCACTTCATCTTCCCTTTTAGTCTTCAAGGAATCCCAGAAAAAAGAACAATTTGCCAAGAAAGCAGAAATTGAACTGTGTCTCTAGAAAGTAACTCCATAGAAAGAGTTCTGCTATGTGCAAAAGTCTGCACAGAAAACCACTGGGTACAAAGCATTGTGAGTGGAAGGCCTTAGAATAAATGTTTATAAAGACCCACAAAGAAGAAAGTCAGCTACTCAAGTAATCTCCACATCAAGAGATTTTCTGCATGAAGATCATTGAGCACAACAGCTTCTTCTCACCCCTTGTGCAGACCAGCCCAAGTGGTTTAATCTCCCTTTTCTCCCTATCACAGGACAAAAGTTTCCACTGCAGGTTCCGAGACTTGAGTCTCACTCTGAGCTGCACCGAGCTGCACAAAGCAGATGCTGAACTGACAAGCTCACTGAAATTTCTACCAAATTTCTGTGAAATGCACCCATAAATAAAGTCTGTCAACACTTGCTGTTCTACACTGATTGCCAACACCTCACTATTCTCAAAATAAATACCTCCTACAGCTACTTTTAGTTGCCTGGAGTACTAGATGTTTAAATATAAGTTAAGAAATACAATTTCCAATGTGGATTAATGATCTTTGCTCACCGTTAAAGAGCTAAAGTCCATCAAACAGATCTGAAAGATCAAATCAAAGTCAGTTGCTATCTGTATATAGAACTGCTGGGCTTCAATGGACTTCAGAAGGCCACCCATTCTGCCTCAAGCGCTTTACGACACCTGCTCCATCATGCAGTTTTGCACACAGTCAGTAGTGCATTTCCAGCGTTTCTTAAATCCTACACAGAGGATAACTCTTCCATTATTTCATTATTTCCTGTTTCTAAATGTCTGAAAATCAGAAGCATTCAAAAACTCACTCAGGTAATCATCCATAAAAGGAGGAACACATTCAGTTGTAATAATCACTGCCTGAGCAAAAAATCAAGTATCTGGAACAGAATACATATCCCATTTCAGAGTGTTCTTTACAGTTTTACATTTTTTTAAAAAACAAAAACGAAATAAGCAAGAGTTTTCAGGAACAGCAGTAATCACTGTTAGTTATAAACCAGCTGGCAGGTTGCAAAATATTAGGGGAACGCAAACACACACCCCCAAACCCCAGCTCATGTCTCAAACCAGACACGAAGCATTCTGGCACTAAGTTACGGACAGATCCACCAATACTGAGTTATCACTACGAAGCCTGTTATTTCACTAGAGGTAACGCTGCAGTGCAAGACTACTTTTACCCAACTGTCACACGTTTGTGCTACTTCTGTTACTAATCACCTAAAGAACTTACCTCGAGGTTTTTAATGAAGTGTATTAAGCACCCAAGATGAGATTAACACAACAGTAGTGGCAAAGAGAAAAAGCAAAGCGTAAAGATATTTGTAGAGGATTAATACACATTGGTCGAGCTGGCAAACTCCATCCCAACAACCCAGGCAAGTATTAGGCCACCGAGTTGTAAGAAAATGCTGCTGTTTGATCATATCCTTCCTCCCTCAGCAAACACCAAAATAATCTAGAGTTCACATTTTCTCTGCCTGTGGGCTCATCACAAATGGCAAAGTCCATCTCCTTCCTGTTACCAAAGCTGTGAAGAACAAAACGCTTGCAAAATCACTTATGACAGCAGGTCTGTATGGAAAGAGATCATTTCTGCCAGCCAACTGTGTAAAAGTGTTAAGAACTTTAAATTGGGCTCAGGCCATGCCTCTGTTGGCTGGACTTTGACTATCAAACAGCCCGAGCAGCCACATTACCGTTTCAGATAGACTCGCCAGTACAAGGAGAAATGTTTTTTCTTCAGTAAAATCCCACTTTCTAAACTCAAGCACAAAAAGGCTAAAGTTAAACACACAGTTCTGGTTCACCTCCTGGTAGATAAATAGGTCCTTTCAGGTTACTAAGTCTCACTTGATTGCCCCAGTATTACTTATAAAGCCAAACTGAGCACTTGCACAAGCAAATGAAGCTGTGCTACGGCTCACACCATTCCCAGCCCTTCACCAGAAGCTCAGAGGCCAAAATCCCATCTCCAGCAAGAGAGGGCATGTAGCCACTTCGGATTCAAATTCTTTTCCTCCCATTTGATAAAGCATAGCACGTCATTACAGCCGTCTTTTCAATGAAAGGGAACATTTATTTTAGACATGCAAAACCAGGCAACTTAATTATGACCCTTCTGATGAGGCAGTTCCTAGGTTTTCTATCATGTTCCCAGGCCCATTCCTAGGGGAATTCAGTGGTAACATGAAGAGCGTGACCGTTTATTTGGCTTAAGGAACACATTAATTTATCTGGCTTATAGAATTTAAACATCTGACGAATGACAGTGTGGTTGATTTTATTCATCAGCTAATTGCTTTGCCACCTGGAGCTGCAGCTTTATATATTCAGCTTATAAAAGATCTGAAAAGGATCTCAATTATTCTTTAATTTGTTCCTTGAATATAAAGTAGGAAAATCTGGCTTAATCAAACATTGTCTCAATTCTATTGGGATATGTCTAGTTACCTTATAACAAGGTAAGCTTTCATTTAATCATATGATATGATAATTCCCCACTTTCAAGCCAAGTATCCTCTTAGTTACAATCAATTTTCCACTGAAAAAATAAACATTGTCTCTTTACTGAAATCCCTGTAGAGGAAAATAGCCCTTTTAATGCAACTTGCTGTTAGTACAACCACCCAGGAATTTTTGTGTTGGAATTCATTAAACCCCCTCATTTAGCAGTGATGGGTAAATTGTGATATCCTGAGTTTTTAGAAATGATTCTTCATACACAGGGCAATTTTCGGCATAGTTGGAAAAGTCTGATAACGAGCATTTGAGCAGAATGGTGAGATCAGCAAAATTTGGGGGTTATCTTTTATTTTACTAGATAATACAATCTTCTTTTATATGGCATCCTGTGGAAACTGACTGCCCAATAGTCTTTGTACTTGTTTTGACATCAAATAACAAAGGGGAGAAAAGATATATCAAGCATAAAGTAGTTCTTCTCCAAAGATGCTGTGCTTAAAAATTCTGGTTTTCCATAGGAAGATAGTACTAAAGAAAGTACTAAAAAAATTATATAACTGGGTCAGAGTCCTGCACAGTCACATAACAGATACTTGCCCACAACTGCACACCCCAGGAAAACATTCCCCAGCACTGGAGCACTTTCCCCCTTTCCCAGAGAAAGCCTGGATCTACAACGAGTTATAGAAAGAGCGCAGGAGAGACCAAGGGTAGCCTGCGTCCCTAGGTGATTGCAGTAGTATGGAGTTTGCTACTTGGAAATAGCAGGTTAAGTTAAGAAGTTTTAAGATACCACCACATTGAATGTGAAGCAAACATAAATGTGTATTTGCATAGGAATAATTGAGAGGAAAAAGAAAAACAAAAAAAAATTAAAACACCATGCAGAGAAATCCCAATGAATTTGAACTTATGCAAAACCCTTTCTTTAACCCAAGCCCGCTGCCTGGTGCAGTCGTGCGTACCTAGATGTAACACTTCAAACTGAGGAGCCCAAAGGCTACCCTGGCTGAAAGAAACATCCTTGTGATGCAGGTGGCATGACAGGCACTGGAGAAATAATTAGATAAGGAGGTGACACTGGGAGAAGCAACGAAACAAGTTAAAAGCAAAGCTGTCGATACTTAAGGTCCCAAAACCCCATGGAGCCAGAGGCAGGCGGGGATGAACTGAACCTGCTGGTGCTCCTACGGACAGGACACTTCATCTGACAGCCAGAGCACCGACGACTTGTAACACCTGGCCACAGAAACAGCAGCGTCAACAGCCGCAATGGTCTAGCGAGATCAACATGCTTATAGGGGGAACACATATATGAGTTCTCAGATGAGGATGGCAAGAAAAAACACATCCAATAAAGGAAGCAAGTGAAGATCTATCTAATGATATCTATTCTGCATCTCTGGCTTTGGTAACATATGGTCCAGCTCCAACTGCCTTTATTTGCATAGGAAGCTCCTCATTTTGCATATCTGGAATTTCATAGCACTCTGATATGCACTAGTGACATTAACAATAGTGATTTGTGGTATTAA
>NW_009600968.1:0-9921 GCF_000690535.1 Cariama cristata
CATATCAGAGCTACAGGTTTGGAGTACGTATGTCTCGTATCCATTTTAATGTAGCTGTTTCACTCCACCAGCAATTGGATTCACACTGTCTTACACTAGATAGTGACAGTTGACAGGATTGTAAAGTTTTTGCTTTTTTATCACATTTTCTTTTTGAAGAAATGCTATGCACCAGGATGCAGTTATTAAGACTGTAGAGGCAAAGATGTAGGAACCCAGTGTCCAGAAGTTAGGAAAGGGTAAACTAAAGATGGAAGTTGTCTACAGGCTCTTTTTTATGTTTTGAATAAAAATATAATAAATGAGTATAGCAAGTGTCACTTTAGAGAATTTTTGCCTATTGGTAAAGAAAATGAGCACAAACAGCACAATTTTCAGATCTAGTTCTGCTCCTGTGTTGAAGTTTTGTGACCCATCTTTCCTCCCAAGATAATCCTGTGCAGTGCGTCAGAAAACATATATAACATGCTAGGTTTTGAGGTACAGGTTTACGACCCCAGTCCCCCTTATATTTGTCACAATAAAAATTTATTACATTGATGCATGTTTTCCTATTTGAATCTTAGTGGTTCTTCTCCTTTATTAGTTAATTTACAACAGACAAGTTAATTCACTATGTACTGAGCCATTCGAGTTGCAGAAATGTATTCTTATAAAGAACAAAGGTAGGATTCTGAAAGATGATTGTCCAGATAGTAGGGTGTGATTATATCACATGAAAGGAGACCAGGCAACTCACCTGTAGTACTACCTACCTCTTGACTTTCCTGACAAATCCATTTCTGTTTATTCTAAAGGTTTTACAAACAATTCTGTATTTTTTCCCTTTCAGGCACAAACTGGGTAGGTCACATCTTAACTGATTTGGCAGCCATATTTGAAAAGGAAACGCAGAATAAAGCAAGCAGTGTGAATTATGAAGAAGAATTCCCCTACTTCGAAATTGGAGATAGTGGGAAATTTGAGGTGGGCAGAGAATACTTATGAAATTTGTCAGAATGTTATGCTTCAAATACTGAATGTAAGTGTGAAATATTGCACTGTTTGATAAGAACTCTCCCACTTCTCTGTATGTGGCATCTGGTCAGGATAAATCTCATCTGCATTGCCGAATGCTGAGGGATAAATGGACACTTCAGAGGGCTTAAGAGGAGCACATACTCATTAAATATGCAAGAACTGCAAAAATTCAGTGTAGCATGTTTTGTATTTAAGAAGAGTTTCATGAAATGTCAAATACTGAAATACTGAAATACTGACTTTTGTCTCTTTTACTGGCTCTTCCTTCTCACTCCTCACTCTCCTTGAGATCTTTCAGCTTGCACATACACTCAGTTAGTCTGCGTCTTACCTTTAGATTGGATCCCTTGTCTAACAGAACATGTTAAATTAATTATCCCTGAAAAGAATTAGAGATGGGTAATCTTCTTCCAGTCACTCATTCTCAGAGGCTTTTGAAGATTAAAGCTACTCAGAGCAGTCCACTAAGATCCCAGGATAACACACAAAAAATAAGTACTTTTGCCAGCCAATAACTGTTAATAAGTTTAGCAAGGCAATATTTTATCAACGGCTGATGTAAAGAATACCTCTACTAACTGAACTGTCCACTTTTCTCCTTCCAATTCTTAAAGCGAATGAACAAATTACCTTCTCGAAGAATTATATATACTCATCTCCTTCCTGAAAATCTTCCCAGGTCTGTCTTCAAAAATAAAGCCAAGGTGAGTGCTGATTTTAAAGTCTTGAAAGCAAACACTCTGACAGATTTTTTTTTAAAGCCAATTTAGTACTTTTCTGCCAGTTTTCAGAATCTTATGCTTAATGGCCAGGCTAGGCCATTTCTACACGCCTGTTTAAGTACTGCTGTTCATCTCACTTAATCTCAGTAATTGAAATCTTTGTGTCAGTCTCCGCAAGTGAGATGGGGGGATGGAACAATCCGTCAGAAGTAAAATGTATCTTGACACAATTTCCTATGGGAGGCATTTCATGGTGCCACAAGTGAAGGCTTCAGTGGTTCAAGTTTCAGAGAGAATTTGTGGTTTTGTGATTTTTCCCCACTACCTAAATGATGAATGATACTTGTATTGAGCAAAAAAGTACTTAGATTCTGTGTAATTATTCTGATTAATCTGTAAAAAATATTTTAATAATTATAGGCAATTATCTTCACAAGGTACTGAAGCAAAGTGAAATACTTCACCTTCTGAATTTAAAATGAAATTGCTACTTCTGCAAGTAGTGTACAAGATATTAGAAATTTCCCAAACTGCAATTATAAAGTAGATTATTGTTTTCTTCATACTATAGTCTGTTATGTCTTTCTCTACAAATAAAATGCTTTAATTTTTTTCTAGATATTGTTGCTTGTTCGCAATCCAAAAGATGTAGCTACATCTTTTTACCATTTTACCAATGACGTGTCTACTCTTCCGTCCTATGAGACCTGGGATGATTTCTTCATAGCTTTTATGACAAAGAAAAGTACCGTATATCCTTCTGTCTGTGTCAATTATTCAATGCTTTGACTTTGTCTAAAAACCTTGCACTTTCTTAATCAACTTCACTAGGATTTTTTGGCTTACTGTACAAAACACCAGAGACTAAAGACAGTAAGTTAGAAATCTGAACTAAAGTTTACAGTACTTGTCATACTGCCTGAGGATAATTTCTTATCAAAACTGCACTTCCACAAAGTGCTTTCACTTGCACAAAGTGATATTTTCTCTGGAAGAAGAAGTTCCTCTTTACCTCTGTCTTGGATCCCTTTCACCCCTCCTCTCCAATGTCCATTGTCTTGTACCCACGCAGACATCTAAACACCTGCATGCCCAACTGAGCCAGAGGAATGATTTGGACTAAGTCTAGTGCATTTAAAAAGAAAGAAAATAATCCCACTGGTTTAAAATTGCATAGATTCTTCAGTTTGGCATATCACATAGCCAGCAGAAGGGAGAGTTAAAAGTTTTAAACTGGATTAAGGGATTCTGCAAGATGGTTTGAGTACTGATAGCTCTTCGGTGGACTCACATCTGTCTTGAAATACTAACAAGTACTGACTTACAAATTGTATCATATGCCTGAGGCATGTGCACATGTCAGAACAGCCTGGAGCAAAACCCCTTAATTCCCACAGAAGGGTGTAAACTCTGGCATAGACATGATTAATGATGCCCATGGCTGAGGGATCAACTTGAGTAAAACAGGTTTATTTCTTAAGGAGCTTGTCTGATCTTCATTTATGCTTCATCTTAGGATTCTTTTGTTTTATTTAGTGCCCTGGGGATGCTACTTTGAATACCTTTCCAAATGGAACAAATATGCTGATGATGAAAATGTTATGACAATAACTTACGAAGAGTTAAAAGAGGTGAGGTTACCAATGGTTACAAATATTTTATACTTCAAAGAGCATTTGTTCCTAAACCAATTAACCATTATATTCATGTAGTGTCTCCAAACTGTGTGATATTGCATGAGATATAGATTCTTGTTTTAAGGGAAAGAAAGGTGAAATTCAAACTTAAAAACCTTTTTAAAATTTTGTTTGTGAAAATTATTCTTGTTTTCTCTTTAGCTGTGATATAAGCCCAAATCCCTGTTAATCAAAATCCCCAGTAATTTTGGGGGAGGGATCTTTTATATATTCAAAGGTGTAGATTTTCCTCTACTGTAAATCACATACAATCTTTTGTGATCTATAGGAAGATAGCTCATATCTCCTCTGAAATAACTGGAGAGAAGAGAAATGCTATGCACTACTCCAGTTGTTCTACTGAACTCTGTGAGTAGTCTATATACGTACCCAGCAGAGATACGTAGGGAAGTTCCAACACCTCAGAAAGCAGTGTAATTTGTTTGACTGTCATGCAGTATGTTACGTTCCCTTTTTCAGAATCCAGTCCTGGGTGTGAAAAACATAGCTGCTTTCTTTAGGATTTCCCTGACTGAGGAAGAGCTTCAGAATGTGGTAGAGAGGAGCAGCTTCCAAGCAATGAAGAAGAACTCTCAGAAGACCCATGGGGCATTTGGCGATATTCTCTTTCGCAAAGGTAGGAAGCTCCAAGAGGTCCAGAGGCAGAAATGTCACAGTCTCAAGAACTTAGGCCACCCACCCTTTGCTTCTTTTTTGCACACATATTATCTTACAGATTAATATCAAGCAGGTTATCACTGTTATGCTTGAGAAGACTAGTCAGGCAGCACTGAAGAGGAAGAGACCCAGCAAGGCTGGCAGCAGGCTGCAGCCAGTACAGGAGAAGCAACTGCACAGAGCAAATTTTAGAGGCCCACAGATGACTGGTAGGAAGGAAGAACTGTCATGTGTCTGAAATCCTCCATCTCTGTGCCAAGATCACTGATTCTTCAGCCATTCTTAAGCCCAGGCTCATCTGAACAGGCAAAACTGGGCCAAACTGGACCTGAGTGGCATGATCACACTTTTTAGGAGAGTGTAGGATCTCCTGAAAGGGCCACTGTCAACCCACTGTTCACACTCACAGGTTAGAAGTAAGCCAAGCTTCCAGGAATCAGATACATAGAGAAGGGGAAACAGAACGGAACTACTTTTGCAGTACAGTGTAGGGGACACGGACATGAGAGGGCCAACCTGGCTGCCAGGACCTATTTCTGCATTTTACATTAAAGAAGTCACTGGGTAAAAACTCAAGCTACCAAGGGAGCAGAAACCCGGTTCTGCCTCCTGCCAGATGATTCTTAATCAAACCTTCATGATCTTCTACCTTGTCAGTCATAACTGACTGGAGTAGAGAGCTGCAGGGAAACAGGACTTTAGGCTGCTTTTTTGGACACAGTCACCTGAAGAGGTACATTCCTTTGCATTATAGCCATTTCAGAGATCTGTAGCTCCACTGACTTCACAGAATTATACTGGCAAAAATGAGTGAAGTTTTATCTTGAAAAATGGATCAACTCCATTTAATGTACAATGGAACAAGAATGACTGATCTATAGGATAGAAAATAATAAAATTTCTTGTTTTTCAAGAGTTTCTTTGCTTCTTTGAAGGTGGTATAAGTGACTGGAAGAATCTTTTCACTGAAGATCAGAATGAGAAAATGGACAAAGCATTCAAAGAACGTATAGGAGGAACTAAACTGGGAACAAAATTAAAGTATGAAGTGTACTGTAAAGCCTGAAGACTATCAAAATGTGGTTAAAGTATGAGCTTTCCAATGCACTCTGAGATCATCTGAATGCTATATACTAGAAAACTAGATCAAATTATCGAAGCACCTTAGAATTACTGTAATAATCACATTGCAGCGCCCTTTAAAGTGACAATGACAGACAGTAGGTTTTTGTTTCAAAGCTGAGATCTTTGGCTTGCTTTGCCTACACTCATTTGCTGAATAAGGTGGCAACTAGTCATATTCGGATAAACTTAACAACCCTTTTTCAATAGCTGTCACCTTGAAGGAAACACCCCTTTTCTCTTTCTAGCCAAACTCAGTCTTTCTAGACTACTTATAATTATTTAGTATGTAGAATTTTTTTTTTTCAAAAATGTTTCAAATCAGGCAACATCTTCACAGAATGGATCACTAGAAGAAACATGTATCTGACACAACCTTAATTAATGACAAAGGATATCTTCCCCATGACTTCAGTACAAACTTTATCAAAACTAGGAGGAGAAAGAAGAGGAATGGAATCAGCATTCTTAGGGAGTTTAATCTCTCTGAATGCAGAATTTCAAGATGGATTTCGATTACGGGCTGGTGTTAGCAAGCAAGATCCACTCAGAGGCACTGCTTTTATAGAATCATAGAACAGCCCAGGTTGGAAAGGACCTCAAAAGATCATCTGGTCCAACCTTTCATGGGAAAGGGAGCCTAGATGAGATTACTGCATCTTGAAAACCTCCAGTGATGAGGACTCTACCACATCCCTGGGGAGGTTGTTCCAGTGAATAATTGTTCTCACTGTAAAGAATTTGTTTCTTATATCGAGATGAAACCTCTCCCGGTGCAACTTGTACCTATTGTCTGTTGTCTTCTCCATGTGACTCCCTGTGAATAAAGAGCCTCTGTCCCCTTTGTAGCTGGCCTTTAAATACTGGAATAGTGTGATGAGGTCCTCCCTGAGCCTTCTTATCTTTGTGTCCCTCCTTTGGACTCCCTCCAGTCTGCCTGTGTCTTTCTTGAATTGTGGTGACCAGAACTGGACACAGTACTCCAGGTGCGGCCTGAGAAGTGGTGAGTTACAGAATTATAGAATCATAGAATTGTTTAGTTTGGAAAAGACCTTTAAGATCATCGAGTCCAACAGTTAACCTAACACTGCCAAGTCCATAACTAAACCATGTCCCTAAGTGCCACGTCTACGCATCTTTTAAATACCTCCAGGGATGGTGACACAACCACTTCCCTGAGCAGCCTGTTCCAGTGCTTGACAACCCTTTTGGTGTAGAAATTTTTCCTAATATCCAATCCAAACCTCCCCTGGCACAACTCGAGGCCATTTCCTCTTGTCCTCTTGCTCATTACTTGGAAGAAGAGACCGACCACCACCTCGCTACAACCTCCTTTCAGGTCATTGGAGAGAGCAATCAGGTCTCCCCTCAGCCTCCTCTTCTCCAGGCTAAACACCCCCAGCTCCCTCAGCCGCTCCCCATCAGACTTGTGCTCCAGATCCTTCACCACCTTCCTTGCCCTTCTCTGGACTTGCTATAGCACCTCAATGTCTTTCTTGTCATGAGGGACCCAGAACTGAACACAGTACTCAAGGTGTGACACTTCCACCAGCTCCCTCAGTACCCTTGGGTGGATCTCATCCAGCCCCATAGACTTGTGTGTGTCTAAGATGTGTAGCAGGTGTACCCTGAGTCCTTTTTTCCCTAAGTTCCAGCCAAAACTCTCTATTCAGCCAGGCTGGTCTTCTTCCCCACTGACTTGTCTTTCAGCACATGGGGATGGACTCCGGTACCTTTCAGATTTCCTTCCTGAAGAATGTCCAGCATTCCTGGACTCCTTTGCCCTTTAGATTATCTTCCTTATGTGATATTTTTTCCCGAATCAGAGCCACACCAGATTTTAGAGTTCCATTCTGCATTCTCACTGGCTGAATCCTATTGCAATTTCATGGCAGCTTTTGGGTTTTAAGACATACTGGGCTTTGAGAAGTAAATGTGAGTAGCACATTTACTTTAGTTAAGAAGGGGAAATAATTGATCTTCAAAAACTGTACCCTTGCAGCATTTTTGGATGAGAGCTTATGCAGGTAGTTTTTTATTGCATCTGGGAACAATCTCTGCAGACTGGGTGCTACACTGCTCACAAGGGAAACACAAGCTCTATCAGTAATTCCTTAGATAATAATACTACATCACCACCACTCTATTGAATTAATTAGGTTAAAACCAGTTGGAGAACATCTAAATTAAACAGTAGACATGCCCTTACTGATCTAAAAAATGGAAAACCAGACCATGACCTGTTTCTGAAAGTTTATCCTCTCCTGTGTCATCCCAGGGCTATTGGTTCAGTCCTTTTCTGCCCTTACAATCTTACCCTGAAGGACAGAACTATTCAGAGCAGCTTCATTAGTCGTACTCTGTGGGCACTTGTATTCAGTGGGATAAGGAGGTGCAAAAAAGGAGGATGGAAAAGGCAAGCTGCCATGTCAGAAAATGAATGTGGGTAAGAAGACTTGATGGATGAGTAATGTTTTGAGGGGGTGAAAAGTAAGCAGTGGTGAAGGCAGTGAGTATAAGAATCTCTTTTTAAGATAAAACATAGTTGACTGACACAATAGCACTGGCTTCCAAACCTTATCATGGCTAGATCCTTACCAACTGTTTGTGTGTCCCCCCACCCCAAAAAAAAAAAAGAAAAGTACTTTTCTTTCTGGACTAGTCTTTTTTGTTACCTATGAGTCCAGAGCTCTAGAGAGCGTCCACTGCCCATTTTAAGAGCTGGCCCAGCCTTAAACGACGACACCACTGAAGAGGATGCTTTCACTGTATTCCTGTCTATTTGCTTTAACAAGGATGAAGAAACCAGAAAAATTATGCTAACCCATCTCCCACCTCATGTCCTTTCCCCAATCCATTTTCCAAAACAAGGCTAAGGTGTATCTTCGGCTAAGGTGAATCTTCTCTTTGTATTGTACTGCAAATGCTCCTGCTAACAGCATTTCCATCCAGTGCAGATTTTCATGTAGAAGATCTGAACAGCTCAGAGTTTTCCCTGGGGACCATGTGAGCAGTGCCAGAGTTGTACAGGGTCCCTGCAGGGTCACCTGCTTACCCTGAGACACTTGGCTGCTGGGCAGACAGTGCTGGGACTGGGGCTCCTGGTACCTTCAGGACACCTGGTTCCCTTGAGCCTCTCCAGAGAGACAGGGCTGCTCTGAGCCCTCACCTCTGCAGCTCCTGAGCAGCCTGCCAGGCAGCTGTGACGGCAGCCAGGGCCTTGCTCATGAGCAGAGATCAGGGTCCAAGGGTTAAAGGACCCGAAGGCACCTATGTCCCCAGCAGCTCAGATGACAAGTTGTTAGATTTCATGTTGAGGAGTTGCAATGATCTGGCTCCCTCAGGATTCAGGCAGCTCGCTCTGGAGACAGGAGGAAAAATGCTAATTTCTTGATGCTCTTACTCTTCAGTATTGGCAATGGGAGGAGATTTTCCTTTGCAATTCAGAGTAAACACATGGACAGAAAACTGAAAAGAGTAACAAAGCTGGCAGAAGGCATGATATATGAATGGTGTCTCCAGTTTTTATCAGTAAACTAGCACTGATAGAAAAAATATTTCCAATAAAATGGTCTATTTTGTTGGTTCTGCATTTTAGGAGACCAGAAAAATAATTTTAAATTATTCTTTGTAGGTAACTGTAAGCAGCCTTCCAGGTCTTACAGCTCTGCTTTTGATTTGACACCTCCTCATGCTTAATTAAGCTTGTGTATAGGTTTACTAAGTGTTTAACATCTATTTATGAAGAAAGAGACAAGGATGTGATGCACAGCAGTGTGGAGCTCTCTGTGGGTCTGATATATGTATAGTAAACAAGACCCGTACTATATTCAAGGGCATGAAAGAAAGAGCGAAAGGCCCCTGCACAGGGTAATTCAGCCTTCCTGTACTGCATGTCTCTGTTGGGGTGGCCTGTGGAGATACCTATTTCTCCATCTCATTACTCCTCACCTTCTGAAAAGGCATCAGCCAGAATACCAGAACTTCTCCATGAAGAACAATTTCACCTTAAGATTAAAGTATGGACACATGTAGAGAGAAATAGAACTGAAGTCATACAGGTAGAATTTGGTTCATGTTAATGCAGAACCTAAGTATTAGACCTTCACATGAAAGTAACTCTCCTGTAGGATTTGGTGAAGTAAAAGTCTCAAATGTGAGTATTTAATCATGGGAAGTATGGCTTGTCCTTGGCTCTGGAGGTATCACCTGAAGTGATGATGTTACAGTGATTGGCTGCAGGGTAGAGCCACCACCTGGAAGGAAGTTGCATGCTTGGATGTGTATCCATTGGTGGAGTCAATAGCAAGATAGGTTGAGATCCACTATCCACATGCCCACTACTGGTTCTCCAGTCTGCAAATTGCACTGCATTGCTCACCAGTTAAAAATATTTCAGGGAATATCCTTTATAGGTCTTTCTTTGCTTTCATTTAACATTTTGAATGCTATTAGTTGTTGCCCCAACAGATTCCTGTTCCTAGTATCAGCTGCAGCAAAGACTCTATGTCAGTATTGTCAGACTCCAATTATAATTTCAAAAGGAGTTAACAGAGTTAAACAGTGACTTGTACCTTCATTCCTGAATGAACGTGCTATCCGATTTGCTAATATGTTGCATAAAGTTTTTCTGCATTGTGGAAAGACAGCCTGTGTCTGTTTCAAAAGAGTTCCACAGGGATACAAACATGACCAGAAGTAGG
>NW_009600968.1:9967-10413 GCF_000690535.1 Cariama cristata
TGAAAACCTTCCCCCAGAAGGCATGCTGTTTTCCCACAGAAGTATTTTATACCCTGCTATACTTTGCAGCCCAGAAACTTTGGAAGCTCTGAAATCCTTTGAAACCAGGAGCGATGATGTGATTCTAGCAGGCCATCCTAAAACAGGGGAGTGTTCTTTTCTTGATAAGTAGTCAAGTACACAATGCTGCAATCCAGAAGTTTGTGTCATCATTTAACACAGCAATAATACCTGAGAAAAGGTTATGGTGACATCAGACTTCATAGGATCATGAATTTAAGTTCTAAGGCATCTCTAGAAGTCAAATAATACAACCTTCTGCTTAAAGCAGGCGAAAGACCTAACCTTCAAAGTTAGATTTGGTTGCTCAAGGCTGTGTCTGGAAGAGTTTTAAGGCTGAAGGTGGAGATTCACCATCCACTGGAAATCTATTGCAGTGTTTTCCC
>NW_009600969.1:0-848 GCF_000690535.1 Cariama cristata
CTCCATCACCTGGTGGCTCCTAAATGAATAGTCTTTAATATTTGAAGTGTCTAAAATGGTGACTTAGGCTGAGGTTTCAGATTCTCCAGTTCTTTTGGAAATTACCGTGAGCTGGAAGGCGGCAGATCTCTGATGGAAGAAGCTGTGTTGGTCTACACGGGCTGTGTAGAGTGGGCAACTGTAGGACCCCACATGCACAGCAGATAAATCACATTTGGTGCTAATAGGGGGCCACAATTAATCCTGAGCAGAAGAAAGGATGTTTCTGTTTGGGTCGTATCGTTCTAGTGAGCTGTCAGTTACCATTTCGATTAAAGTGTTCAATTATTCAGAGTTGCTTTGAAACTGGAGAGCTGTGTACTGATCACAACACGCATATTCTGTTCTAATTTAGGTACAACTCTCTTCTTAACACTCTCCTGAAATCTGCTCTTTTAAGATACTCAAAATGAAAGTGCACTCTTAGATTGAAAAAAACAGCAGAAACATTCATCCACCTCGAGAGTTTTAAATTTCACCTACTTTTCACCCCTTTTCTTCCTGTACGGTCGTTTGCCTTACTGTTTGTCAATGTCTTTGTGCAAAGCTGGTAATTTTATGCGAAGCTTTCTCCTTGAGGATGTTCAAAGACTGGTTGCCTGGATTTATTCGGGCTCCAACCTGCACAGTATGATGCAGGTGAGAACTGTCCCCTTCTTTGGGCACATAACTCCAGCAGTGGAAGCAAGCAGCAGCCCTCAAGGCTAAGAGCATCGAGTTCCACTGCCCAGGGACACCTGCCTACGTGGTGGATGTGGATTTGGGTCACTCCTGGTTTGGCCTCCAGATGGTTGCTGCCTCTGCACAGA
>NW_009600970.1:0-10104 GCF_000690535.1 Cariama cristata
CCGCTGGCGCTCCGCCCGCCGCCGTTAGGCCCCGGGGGCGGGGGTTGTTTTCTGAGGTTTTTCCCGGTTTATCCCCTGTGACTCTGAATTCGCATTGCGACCGGTTTGGTGCCCTTTCGTGAGGAGTGCGCTCCCTGTGAGCGGGTATCGGCCGTGCGTGGCGTGTGCCGGGGGCACGCGCGGCAGCTGCCCAGCACCTCACAACCTCACGGGGAGTGTGTGTTTTCGCTTCGGCCTCGGCTCTGCGTCATCTGTTTTTTCCAAATCCGTCGGTAAAATAATTACCCGTGATGCAAGTTTTTCTTGAAAGTCCTTATGTATTAGCTAGGAATGTTAATTCTAATCCTGTACATCGGAATTTAATTTTCACAAGAGTTTTGTAGAAGTTGGAACTGTGTGATTGATTTCTAAAAAAAAGACCGGTGGTACTGATTCTGTATCAGTTACTTCCAGTTATCCTGAAGCAGGATAGCTCTTGGTCTCTGGTTTCTGGTGGTCAGTTATCCAAAACTCATGATAATTTTTTAAACTGACACTACTGTTGTGGATAATTAGAGATATAAATTGTACTCGCTGTGACCTGTCTCGTGCAGGGCTTTTACAGAACAGCGGTAGTTCCCAGGCCGTGGTCTTCTCAAAGCCATGCAAGGGAACAGAGCTGGCTTTAGTCATCACTGAATTATGTCTCTAGTAAATGCCTCTTTTTTTTTTCTTCTTTGCTTCATTGTTTTAGCTGGTGGGCAGTTAATGATTACCAGTTTTTAACCAGCTTCGGCCAGCATCTCTTATTATAGCAATGTGGATCTTTAGAATAGGAGCCATGGTAAATCTGTCCCTGAACAGGTATTAAGGCTGGTAACTTCTGTGGATCAGATATAAAAGCCTTGCATATTACAGCTGTAAAATCCTTGGGATGTCAGAAGCTTGAGTCTAGAACCTAAGGCAAGACAGGGTTTCACCTATCCTGGACAAAGTGTGCTTTCCTCCCTTGGACAGCTAGTTCAGAAGTGGCTGAGGTCCATAGTTGTTCAATACCACCAGTCACAGAGAATAAAATCAGATGGACTAAATGGATAGAGGAGGAGAAAAGAAACTCCATGCCTGCAGAAATGGAAGGCTGTCTGAGTTGGATATTGTAGAATATTCCATACCTACTTTGTATCTGTTTATTACAACAGCTGGCAGCCACAGGTTTTCATCATTTAATGGAAGGGACTCCTGGGCTGAGCACAGCTCCCTTTATGACAGGTTTGTTTGCCAGTACTAATTTTCTACTTAATTATGGTTGTTACTGAGCACTGGCTGGTATTTGGGGGTGTGAACCTGCAGAGGGAGATCTGTATGTTTATCTTGGCTTTAGTTGCTGCTAAATGCACAGAAAGCTTGAAAATTGCTCAGAAATGTTAGTGAATAAAAACAACTGCTCCAAGCTATGCAGTAATACTTTTCTTTTTTGAGATCCAAACACACACAGAAAAAAGAGAGCTGCTACTTCTCCAAATGCAATTGAATGTGTTGATGCTGACATCTGTAGCCCTGCATAGTTATTTTGCCCAAATTGCTGCATTTACTCATAGCAGTGTTGGTTGATTAACCTGGCAGTGGAAATCTCATGGGATGCTTGATTTGATTGTGCCTGCATTTCTGTGTCTTATATGCAGTAACATTCATGTTGGAGGACTCCAGACTTGGAAATTCATTTTCTCATTTATTGGAAAACTTTGTGTTGCATGAGTGTGTGCTGTAAGGTCTCTCTTGCCTAGATGGTTTGATAGAAGAATTTCTTTGGTGTTGCACCTCAGGAGACTATGCATATACAAATGTTACAATATTTGGGGTTTTTATATAGGTTATTTAGAATAAACTGTATGTCCTTGTACGTGTTAGTACAGCAAACTCACCTTTAGGTTGTACCCCTTACAGTCACATAATGACATGCTTGTAGGTCTGACGCTGTCCCATAGAAAAGCGATTTTCCTATTGTGACCTGCAGAGTTGCTCTTGGGGCTCAGTGGTGTGGATCCCAGATGTGGCTGTAAAGAGAATCCACAAGAGGATCCTTTCTCTTCCTCTGGAAAAGCTGGACAGCCATTGAAAAGGCATCACCAGTACTTCCTGCCTTTCTCCCTTTTCCTTCAAACCCTTGTGTAGAATCCAGGAAGGAATAGAGAACCACAAGTATATAAACAGTTTAGAGTCTGTGTTTTGTTCTCCGACATGAAAAAATCATTGCACCCCTTTCTCCCTGCTGTTTAAGTGCAGCCTGGAACCTAACATCTGAAATAATAATTTTATATGACTTTATATGGATTTTTTTTGCTAGAAACATAAAATTCAGGACGTGAACATTTTTGTGTCTTGGAACACCTATAAGAAAGGGAGTTTTTTGCACCCTTCTTATCTATTACAGGAAGACAGAGATGAGTAGATAGAAAGAGAACATGCTCAGGGAAAAATCCTGTGGAAGAAAAAAAAGTAGTTTGAACTTTCTTTTTTAAATAAGAAGAAATTGTAGAATGGTGATGGTGTTAGCCTAACGTAAACGTATCTGTGATTCCTTTTTTCTGAATTACAATGTAAACATTGCTGGAATTGCATGAAACAAATGTGATGTTGACTTTCTCCTTGTTCTGTTTCGTAGATCCAGTAACACCTTTTTTCATACTTCTAAAAGTTGCTAAGGTTTCTCTTGATTTGGACACACTGCTGGTAAGTACACTGGATCAATCTTCATTAAGACAACATCTGTTTTGTTACTGTCTTAATCAGGGATCTGTAACTGAAGCTATAGTTACAGCTGTAAAGCTAGCAGTATTTGCAAGATGGGACAAGTTTCCTCTGATGGGAGGATCATGGATAACTTGCCTATAAATTCACTTTCCCTTGATACCCTCCAGTGGGAAAATGAGCTATTTTTTATGTCTTTCCCTTCTTAACCCAAATGAAGCACTAAGGAGTCTTTCTCTCTCTCTCTTTTTTTTTTTTAAAGCAAACAAAAAACCCTCAAAAACCCAAGTACCACCACCAACCAAAACAAACCCTAAACCAACCCCAAATCAACCAGGCAAACTCAGAAAAACAAAACCAAGAAAACCCAACCAAAAAAACCACCCTTGGTGCATCTGCCAGGAATGGCCAACAAAAACAAGGTATGCAGGGTCTAAACATGCCTGGCAACAATAGGATGAGCTGGAGTCTAAAGTCTTCTGTCCATGTAACTGGTAGAGCAGAGGCAATAGAAAAATAAAAATTTCCCCATGCTGTCCAAAGTCTTTGCTGCGTAGTCCTTGCCACAACTATACTTTGATAATGTACGAGGAAAGAAAATACCCCTTTTTTTTTTTTCTTCTGTCCTCTTGGGTTAGAGACTATGGGTGAATATCACATCACTTCTTGCCCACCCTGCATTAAATCTGCTGAGATTTTCATCATCTACTGTTGCAAATGAACTTGCAGAAACAGAGGGTTTCTGAAATGGTCGATCTTGCGCTTATTCCAGCTGGTTCTCATAGAGCTCTCTCTTGGAGTGTGCCCTGACTACACGAAAATTTTATCCAGGCAAAGGCAAGCTCTTTATGAAAGAGCAAAAGTATCAAGCTTGAGGAGAACAAAATATGATGGTATAGTAGATTTACCCTTCAAGCTCATTTGTTATAGTTCTGTATCCTTGCAAGTTGGTTGTGTTGACCTTACTGAAGCTGAGGTTAAGCAAGATATTAAATCAATTATGATGGAAATAAGTCTTGGGTCCCCCTACCCAGAGGGTATCCTATTAATGATCCACTATCTGAAAAGGTCACTGCCATGAGAACAGTAGCTTGCCTACGCTCAGCTATTCTTAGCAAAAATATAATGCTGTCTTTTTGATGAATAAGGTGCATTTTTTAGCATAAACGTGGTTGTCATTATTTCTTTTCAGCGGTGCTTCTTTAAAAGAGTATGATCAGCACTTAAATGGTACCCACATATTACTGCAATCCTTCAGGGTTAGATGGCATAAAAAGCAAATAAATGCCTAATGCTTTCTTATGAGACAAATTTGGCTTTATTTATTTGTCTATAAATCAATAAAATGCTGGCTAGCTGTATAGCTTGATAATGCTTCTAGTCTGCTTCCCGTATACATGGAAATTCCTTATCTGAAAAGTGCCCTGGGCATTTGATCTCTGCAGGTGTAGGAGGACAGGAAAGGATCAGATCCAGTTTCCTCCTTGGTTGCAGCCATGTCTGTAACCTTTGAGATACGGATAGTTATTTGTATATGCAGTAGGTAAAACTTCCAGTACCTGAAGAATTATTTTGTGACTTTAAACAAATAAGCACAATGCAGTATAATGATTTGGAAGGCATTTCAGTAGGAGTTTATGACTGAATGGCACTCCGTGAGAGCTTTCCAAGTATCTGCTCCTTTTTACGTACTATAATTTTTAGTGTCCTGCTTCAAGTACACTCTGGGGTGGATGCTCAGTGCCTATTAAGTATTAGGCTGTTTTAGAGTATCTTGAGCAGCCAGAGAAGGGATTACTCAAATTGAGTCAGTTTTTTTGTTGTGTTTTTTTGTTGTTTTTTTTTTTTTGTAAAGACCCATCATTGAGACTGTTTCCCAGGATCTCTGCAGGCAAGAGGCTATACTCAGTATGCAGACAGTGGTTATATTGAAAAGGAAGCAATGTTCTTTAACACTTGCTGTGAAGAGGAAAATGTGAAAGCTGAAAAGCCAGCTGCTTTCTAGAGTTTTTCATTTGCTTGGATAGCTGGTTTTGAAAGGCACAAGTAGTGTGGAAGAACTGTTAATTGCTTTTGAAAAAATTGTAGTAAATTCCTCAGCAGAGAAGGCTATCATCAACAATTTGGTTTACAACTATGTAAAATACGGGTAACTGCCTATGTATACATTTCTTGCCCAGTCTAGTGATGTTGGTTTTAAGCAATTCCCTTTTGCTCCCGTGGCGGTGTGGTAGGACTGAACACGCACTCTGATATTACATCTGGCCTAAAGAGAGGGAGCTGCCAGTTGAGGAGAGGTGAACTTCTTAAATCACGCCCACTCAGTGATTCACCTTCTCCACCTGGACTCTGTAAAAGTCCATGCAGTGACACAGGATGAAAGGCTGTGTAGAATCACGTGTTTAGGTGCTCCTTTTTGGTCTTGAACGTGGTGAATTTAGCCGTCTGTCAGCTGAGGAATCATAACAGTCTGTGAAATAATCTGACACTTAATTAAACCATGAACTTGGTAGTGTTACCTCTGCACAAGTGTGTAAGGCAAAGAAGGTGCGAGAGAGTTACTGCCTACCAGCTGCCATACAAGTTTATTAACTTGGCACAAGTCAACTGTAGTCAGTTCTGTGTCCATAAAGTTTCACCTACTGATTTTTTTTTTAAAAATATATTTTTAATTGCAGGAAACAACTTTTGTGGGCAAGAATGGGCTGCCGGGATGTTCATGCAGCAACAGTACTGGCCTTCCTCAGTGGAACAGCCTCAGTAGCTGGACTCCTTGCAGCAGTTCTGCTTCCAAACTGGAGGCAAATGAGACTGTACACATTCAACAAGAATGAGAGGAATGTGACTGTTTATACTGGACTCTGGATTAAGTGTGCTCGCTTTGATGGGAGCAGAGACTGTGTGATCTATGACCCGCAGTGGTACACTGCTGTCGATCAACTGGATTTGCGTGTTCTTCAGTTTGCCCTTCCACTGAGTATGTTAACTGCTGTCTCAGCTCTGTTTCTCTGCTTGATTGGCATGTGTAACACAGCCTTTGTATCAAGTGTGCCAAACATCAAATTGGCCAAATGCCTTGTAAACAGTGCGGGCTGCCATCTCGTTGCTGGCCTCTTGTTCCTGCTTGCATGTGCCATTTGTCTCACTCCGTCAATCTGGGTCATTTTTTATAACAATTATCTGAACAGAAAATATGAGCCTGTCTTTAGCTTTGACATATCTGTATTTATTGCCATTGCCAGTGCTGGCGGTCTGTTCTTCACTTCCGTTCTGCTGTTTCTGTGGTACTGCGCATGTAAAAGCCTACCTTCTCCTTTCTGGCAGCCCCTCTATTCTCATGCCCCTAGCATGCACAGCTATGCCTCTCAGCCGTATTCTGCACGCTCTCGCCTCTCTGCCATGGAAATTGACATTCCTGTTGTGACACATGCATCTTAAGAAGGCAGTCTTGGAAGCCAAGTTCTTGTGCTCATTCAAACCATGAAAATTGCGGGTTTGATTCCCTCTGTTGCCTTGCACTGAGCATAATCATTTGTAAGGTCAGGTTTCCCAAGGTGCAGAGCAATGGAGACCTGAGTTCAGCAAGTCCGTTGCTGTTCTTGTGTGTTACTTCTTGACCAGCTTTTTTTTTTTTAACTCTGATGTCACTACAGACAAAATTGCTGCTAATGCTGGAACAGAACACTAACAATAGTATCCATTCATCCTTCTGCTTACTGACATCAAAGCAGGTTTGAACCTTTGTTTTAGCTATTATTAGATTCTGATCCAGTTGTAAGAGCTACATAGGTGGACCCCTGCATCCGTGCATTATCCAAATGTGGGCAGTGGAACTGGGTGCAGGGGCTTCACTGAGTTTCTTGTTCATCTAGACATACATATTTTAAGATGTGATGTCTGAAAAGGGTATTTGGCAGACTAGTTCAGTTCTGTAGCGCTGTTCTTTGTTTTCCACTGCACACACAAAAAGCTACCCGCTTATGAACTTCTGTAATAGAGTTAGTGTCAGATTACCCTTTATTTTCAAAGTAGCTATCACAAGAAATAAAACTGATTTAACTAATAATGTTCTTCTGTACTGTAATAGCATTTTGTGAATTACTGGAGGCTAGAAACTTTTTTGTGAATTTTATTTCTAGTCTGTTTTTTAATGAGTTAGCAAATTCACTAGATCTATTTTGTGAATAAAACAAAAACCACTTGTATTTAAAAAGTCTGTTTAGAAGCTTGAATATTTTATTTGAAGGCCATCTTAAAGATGGATTTTCAATTAGGCTTTAAAGCATCATTCAGTTCTGGAGAGAAAATGTCACTCACCGCAAAATGGATTAGGAAAACCATGAAGAATTCTGAAGGCTGTGAAAGATTGTTTAGCAACACTGTACACAAGCTATAACAACATCTCTCTAGGAAGGGGATTATAACCTTGGGGAGAGATTTTTAAATCTAGATTGTGTTACTTGTATATACATTTTAAAAAAAACAACACAACAATGAACTTATGTATTTTTCAGAGTTGATCTTTATGGTTGTTGGACTTTTCATGCTGTAGCTTATTTAATTACTGATTAAGACTTTATTAATTAACTTTTAAAACTTTAATTACTTTAAAAATTAACTTTTTCAGCCTTGTTCTTCAACACCTTTCAAGTTGAGCTGTTTTAGAATCCAGTTATTTCCTATGCTGCCACCTCACAACTGGAGAAAATTTCCCATTCCTATTTTCTCTAATATGAGGTTTTGATTATCTTGTGAGCTTTACCTTGTAGCTCCTCAAGGATGAGGAGGGATTATAAATTCCCAACCTGGGATGTCTTTAAATTGTTCTTTTCCTTCTAACATGCAGAGCAGGTCAGCCCTAAGGATCAAAGCTTTTCAGTATCAGCTTTGAAATCACTTGGAAGTCTGAGGACAGTGAGTTGAAGAGTGTTATAATTAAGGCAAGTGTTTGATTTGCTCAGATTTGGGAAAATTGAGATCTTGTGTTTAAGATGTCGTTCCAGTCAAGGAAGTTGTTTTGATTGGTGGCATTCTGGAATTTAGCGGATATTTGTATTACATTAATCTCAGAACAAATTTGCTTTGCTAAAAAAATCAAGTAGAGTTCTTCAATTCCAGTTGTGCAAACTCATCTGAGGTCCTGAAAGTCAGTTCCTTTCCTTTTCTGTGCATTAGAAATAGGAACAAATGCTGTGCTGGGCAAATCTTGTTCTGTCACGATCTGTGCAATAGCCGTATATTCCCAGGAGGAATCATTGTGTTTCAGACTTCAGTGGACTGAGTGAGGAAGCTGATCTCTGTTATAAATTCCCAGCATAGTCAGTAAAGTGGCAGGCCTTTCAGACAGAGTGCTTGATTAAATTGCAGTCTAAGGAATTAACACTGTAGGTGATAAAGAATGCTTAAGGAGATAGGCCTCTAAAGTTACATGAATTTAATACCCTCTTAGGTTTACAAGGCATGACATTAGATGAAGTATCTTTTTCTTTTAATCAAATCATGACTTGTATGGGATTAGAACATGTATAATGACATGCAAGCCACTTTTTTTTTTTTTTCCTTCAAGATTGGACCTTGCTTTACAGTTACTCTGGTTGTCCAACCTTAGATACTGTTGCTGTTTCAGCTGCCCATATCCTTAGGTACTTTATCAGGTCAAAGCAAAGGGACCTCTCTGTTGTGATTTCATGTTGGCTTGCTTCCCCATCACTCCAGTGTTTTTTCTTCTTTGTGCCTTGCTTAAGTTACGAGTTGGCCAGTAAATGTTAGTTTACAGTCAGCACCTGGTATGCTTTTTAAGCCTGAATTTACAAAGCATTTTGATAATTTTGGATTATGACTGTATCTCTCAGTGACTTTAAAAGGCGCTGAATCTTCAGCATCTCCAGAGCAAGAAAGGCAGCCTGGCAAACTGATGTTTTCTACATGCAGCCAGTGTTTTGTTCTGTACACTTTAAATAGCGGATGTCTCTGACAGCTCTTGTGTATTCTGAGTTTGATTTTTATGCACTAAACTTCCAATCAGTATTTGCTGCAGCCTAAGCTGATAACCTGTTGCTTTGAAAATTGTGTCTTTACAAAAGTCTGAGATGGATCTGAGTTACAAAAAGTGGGGATCCAAAAGTTAGTGGATTCCAGCATAGGTTTCAGTTAAGGTCATCTTAATCAAAAAGACTGTTGCATTGTGTTGTATCACCAAAGCATGGCTGGGTTTCTTTCAATAGTGCTTTTACTGTGAGTTTCTGCTGGATCCTAAGTGAAATTAACTGGAAGTGCTGTGCTGTATTTCTCCTCTACAGAAAGAGGTGGTCAACCTGTGACACTTGAGCCGAGTGCCACTCCAGCATTTCTCTTGCTAAGGTTGCCATCGTGCGGAGCGGCGAGGCGGGGGAGTGACAGCCCTCCCTGGGTCCTGCGTGTACCTCTGCAGGGAGCAGCCGCTGTGGAGCGGTTAGCGCCCTGCCTCTGACCAGCTCCTCCTGCCGGGGCACTTTCCTGCCTACAGGACAGGCACTCTGGGTCTTGAACACAGGAAGATTTTAATTTGTGGCTCATGCAGTCAAAGGTTGGGTGCTCTGGGATTACAGGAATCTATTTTTTTTTCAAGTAATTCCTGTCCAACTTGTTGTGTTTAATTACAGTGTTGGTTCTTTCTATGTGAAAGAGAAGATATGTATTTTTAATAAAATGTTCTCATACAGATGCAGTTTATTTTGATTAATTTTGTGGAAAACAGTAACTGCTAGAATATGAAAGACTTTACCTGTTTTGATGTTGATCACCAGACTGTTTCAGGTGCCTTAACAGGCTTGAAATGTTGTGTATGTTGCATTTTAACTCCCTGATTTTATAGGACTCCTGCTTTAAACAAAACAAACCCCAAAAAAACCCAAACCAACCCTCTGCCACCTTCTGAAAGCTTGACTGTTATTTATAATTTCCCTTTATTTTTATTGTAAGCTGGTGCTAAGAAGTTCTATGCTTCCTTTTCCCTTTAAAAGGAGGAGAGCGATTTCCTTTAATCTAGAGGATTCTCTTTCTCTGTGGCCAGGAAGCGGGCTGGGGGCCAGAGTCTGGTTCAGGCCTGCAGCAGAGCCAAAGGATCCAGGACAAGTGACAGGAGAAGAAGGCATAGTCTGAAACTGTGCCAGGAGAAGTTCAGGCTAGAAATTAGGGGGCATTGGAATGGGCTGCCCAGGGAGGTGGTGGAGTCACCATCACTGGAGGTGTTTAGGAAAAGCCTGGACGTGGCACTTAGTGCCATGGTCTAGCTGACATGGTGGTGTTAGGGCAAAGGTTGGACTCGATGATCCTGGAGGTCTCTTCCAACCAAATCGATTCTGTGATTCTGGGTGGCATGGGACAGAGTGCAGCCCT